>NC_056731.1:270091771-270391771 GCF_019279795.1 Protopterus annectens
TGCACCTGCCCTCCCCCCCATGTGATGTCCTCTCTAGTAAGATTGGACCATAAATTAGTCTCATATTATGTAATAATAAGACCAGATACTCCATCAAGCTCAAAAATGCTTAAGAATTTTTCAAAGACAAATTACCTCCTACTAAGTGATGGTATAAAATGTTTCAAAGCCCACTCAAATGCGGATAATACAGACTCCTGTGCAGAGGTGTACACCAATGCTCTGTATAAGCATTTAAGCAGCTGTATAGAATCAGCTGCACCTGAGCAGATTAAAACTAGGTCTTGCTGAAAAAATAAGCCACCCTGGTGGACCCCTAGTATAAACAAGCTATACAACAAGAGAAAGAAACTAATGTCCAAGAACAACAGGGAACTGGCTCAGCAGAGGAAGAAATCCTTCTCTAGCTTAAATAGACAAATCAGAGATCTTGTCAAGTCCTCCAAAGCTAATTATGAAGAAAAATAGCCTCCCTAGCTAAGGATAATCACAAGGCATTCTTTAACTATGTCCACCATTCAAAAGGGAATACCCAGCTATGCACTGAACTTGTTGTGGATGGCACTGTCCCTTCAGTCATCCCCTAAAGTATACCTCAGTCACCATTCCTCAGCCTATTATCTCAAGAAAGCAGGTCATTGCAGCACTATCCAAGGCCAAAAACATAGCATCAGTGGGACCAGACAACATCCTAGCTTTCCCTTTAACTCATTCCCTCCAGTACAGCTCTTTTGAGCATGCAATTTTAACTCACAGGGGGTGTGACCTGAACCTTTAAGAAGTTATCATTTTACAGTTTAAACAAATATTTGCATCTCTAGAACAGTAAGTGTTACTAGAAAACTGTAAATGGCAAACTATTCAGGATAAATTGCTTTTTATATTATTGTCATTCATTCAGGTCGATGCTTTAAACTGGATTTTATAAGCAAAAATAAAGGCAGTGAATATTTATTTTGTAATATTGTATAAACAGCTTATGATATCTCAGTAGCCATTCAAGCAAATCAAATAACTGCCAGCAGGATTTTTTTCATACAGCTGCAAGCTTTCATATGAGACTACGCAGTTCTCTCTGTATTACCTAAATGTTGAGATATTTACAGAAATATGAAAATCATTATAACACAAATAAACATTATACAAGTAATATTCTATATCTCTTTAGCTGCATTAGACAGGTCAAATATCAATACATCTCTGCCTGACATAAGATATGCTTTAAGATGAAATCTTCTGATACTTTGTATGTAGCACAGTTTTGGAATCATTAATGGAATTATGAACAAGCAATATTTGATGCCTAGAGGTGTCAGTAGGAGGTAACTGCAGAAACACCTAGAAGTGCACTCGGCTGTAATAAGACAACTTAAAACATGATCAAGAAGACCCACATTGATCAACAAAGTTTGTGAACTGGCTATGTTCCGGTGGAATGGAGGACAGCAACAGTAATACTTCTGCACAAAGGAGGACCATCAACCAACTCTGGGAATTATAGGCCCATAAGCTTAACTAGCCTCATCTGCAAGGCCATGGAAAGAATCATTATGGACCTTATTAACAAGGTCATAGGTAATCTCCAAACTCTAGACCCAACCCAGTTCAGCTTCATTAAGGGTAGATCATGCCTCTTAAACATGGTTGACTTCTTTGAGAAAGTCACCAGGGCCCTAGAAGAGGGAAAGACCATGCATACCACCTATCTTGACCTAGCCAAGACATTTGACACCATTCTTAACCCCTACATTAATAGATAGGTAGCCAACTGGCTCATCGACAGGACACAAACCGTAAAAGTAAGTGACTTCTCCTCTAGCAAAAGACCAGTCACCAGTGGCATACCACAGGGTTCTGTACTGGGCCCCTTACTGTTTGAGTTTATTTCTCAAAAGTCCAGGAAAACTTGGATGGCCTGTGGCTGACCAAATTCGCTGACTATTACAAACTGAGAGCAATCAATGAGTCCCCAGTAATGATAATATACTGCAGACAAGGTTAACGCAAACAACTGACCGGAGCCAAAGCCACGGATTAAAGCTAAATGCAAAAATATGCATTATCATTCTCTTTGGGAAAGCTAACATCCCTGCTAATTACATTATAGACAGCAGCCCCTTAAGTGCAGACCTGGTGGTATATGATCTCGGTACTCAGTTTGTTAGCAACCTGAACTTTGACCACCACATATCCACAGTAGTAAGGAAATCCTTATGTGTGGTACATCTTATAAGTAAAGGCATCACATCTAGATCTAAGGATGTTATAATTCCATTATACTTGGTCCTTATCAGAGCAGTAATTGAGTACAATGCTCGCTTTTGCATGTACCTCTCCTGACAACTGCAACAACTGGAGAAATCACAGAAGTTTCTCACCAAGAAATTACATGTTACACAAAACAAGTCTTTCGTGGAAAGACTAAAAGCCCTGTCACTATATTCTGTCTCCTACAGGTTGCTAAAGGGTGACCTGTGCCTGGCTTACAGTGCAGTCTCTGACACAGCCCTTGTCGCTCATCTTGTCTCCCATTAAAGATGAACAGGTGGGGTAGTTCATTTACATGCTTTATTACAAAGAAACACATCAGGATGGATAGCAGCATTACAAAATATAAACAAACTGATTAACTAACAGACTACTCAGACATCCATGTTTACATCTCTACAGCTTACTACAAAATGGCAGTCAGTCTTACATGTGTTCAGTATTTATACATGTGTGCAAGCCCATAGAAAGCTTCTTAAAGGTATACATACATATTGATCTACAGCCCTGATAGAAACTACACATTCATAAATCAAACTACATGAGGGTCACTTACTCCAGGAATCTTAACCTAGCCTTTTACATGAACAGGTCATGCTGGGGAGACAGATATATCCCTCAGAGACTGCCACATCTCTGGAACAAGCTTCCAATTCAAATGAAACAGAGCCCCCATTGACCCTCTTCAAAATTAACCTACATTAATGGATGGGTGACCAAAAATTCACTCCTTGGGTGGTGCCCATGTCCCTCCTGGACAGAGGAGGTCATTATTAACTACCATAGACCCTTACATCTGCAAAATTCACTTACCTAACCACCGGCAATTGGGGCAACTCAGGATAAATACAGCTAAGCTTGTAAGGGCTGTACAGACGTTATCTTGGTAACCTTCTATAAACCTATGAGCCTATGTCCTATTATGTCACAAATAAGGTTTAAGTCCTTACATTGGGTAGTTCTGATCTTAACTATTTTGTGATAGTGAAGGGTTCTGATATGATTAAACAGAACATCTTGTTAATGTCCTGTATTCATTTTGTGAGGATCCTCTGCGGATGTTTTAGTTTTTGCATGTGCCTGGTCAGGTACATACAGAAGGGAGAGATGTCCTCAATGATGGGTCTGATGAGGGCTGAATACAGTGGAATGGTGACTTCCTCGGACCTAAATACCATGCCCTTGCTTATAAATTGAGCAATATAGATGAATTCCTTACTACCTTTTGATACATGTTGGTTGAAAATCAGGTTACTCTCTACATACGTCCCCAAATCTCTGACTACCCAAGCTTCTCTTAGGGTTGTGTCATCAATGAGGTAGTTTCCTGGGATAGCCAAATTCCCAAAGGGCACTATTATGCATTTCTTGGCATTTAGTTTTATACCATGGCTCTGCCACCATTCATTTGTCTGTGTGAGTCCTTCCTTGAGGATATTATTGTCTTGTGGGGGGGGGGGGTACTATGACAGCTACCAGTTTACAATCATCTGCAAAGCCAGAGGCCCTTGATGTTGTACTTGACTTACTCTGAGGAACTCCACTAGTGACCGGTCTTTTTGTGGAGATGGATTCTCCTTTCCCAACTTTCTGAGTTCTACCTGAGAACCAGCTTGCTATCCAGTAAGTAACACAGGGGTTTATGCCTAATGACATGAGTTTGGTTACAGTGTCAGATGGTAGTTATTTTATCAAATGCCTTTGCCAGATCAAGGTAGGCAGTATGCACCATTTTGCTTTCATCTATTGCCTTGATGACCCTCTTGAAAAAGTCGACCAAGCTGAGTAGGCATGATCTGCCCTTGACAAAAACAGACTGGGTTGGATTAATCATTTCCACGATAACTGTTTCCATGGCTTTGCATATGAGACTAGACAGACTTAAGGGTCTGTAATTACCTGGGTCCACTCTTGTGCTGAGGGATGACCAATGCAGTTTTCCATCGCATGACACAAAGCCTTTCTGGAGGCTATAGTTAAATGGTGACTCCAGTGGTCCTGATAGGTTATGTTTTAAGCTATTTAAGAGGCATCCTGAGATATTATTGGGAACACTGATGTGGTGTTCCTGGCCTTGGAAAGTGGATCTAGGACCTGCTGCCTAATGATAGTTTAGGAGTTATGTTTGATGGTATTTCCTGGGAGTGAATCAGCAGGATAGAGGGGTAAAATTGGAGCTGAGTTTGTTGGACAGATGATTTGCTATATCTTCTTGCTCTGTGTAGGTGACTCAGTTTAGAATTAGTTCTGTACACTGTTGTGTACTGCCTTTATCATTGCTGACAAAGCTCAAGCTAGGGCTATGTTTGTCCTTGGCCTGGGGGGGCTACTTTTGCCTCAAACTTGACTTTGAAAGATTTGATTTGTCCTCTGAGTTGTTTTTTTACATTAATGAGAGTTTTTCTTCATCCTGCTTTGTGTTGCACCCCTTAGTTTTTGCTAAGACTTTCTTCCTTTTGTTATACAACCTATTGATGTTTGGATTTTATTAGGGCAGTTTGTTTTTTAAGTTTGTTCTGAGCATATTTCTGGTAAGCACAGCTGTCACTATGCATCTATTTACATAATTGTAGAGAGTTTCTGTGGATATTTTCTGCATCGGCAGCAGTGTTCTCAGGGTTTGAATGGGGCTTGAAATTTTACTAGGGTATCATTTAATAGTAGGAAGTTTGCCTTACAATAGTTGCTAAATGTTATGGGGTTAGTGGGGGTCCTACACTTGACTTTTATCTCAAAGGAGACATCTTTATGGTCCAACCATACCAGAGAGGGAATTACACTGGGGGGGGAGAGCATTCTCCCATGTTTGTGAGTACCAGGTTCAGTATGTTTGTGCGTCTAGTGGATGTATAAACAATCTGGGCCAGGATGTTTGTGTTTACAAGTCCTGGAATCTCTGAGCCTGCATGTTTGGAGTCAGGTATGATTCCCACTTTACAGTAGGGTTGTTAAAGTTGCCTATGAATATGGTACTGGGTTGGATGCAGTGCTGGTGCTAGGTTATTTTGTGCCCTAGGCAAGATTTATTAGTGCGCCCCTTGTTTTACAAATAAGAAAAGTTTTGTAATTCTAGCTTTGCAGAACTGTAACAGTAAGCAGCCGGGCCATTTGTTCTATTCGCATAGCCCCAATCTCCACTCATAACCCCAACCACAGTATATGACTTGATCTTGTGAGGTTAGAAACGAAAACAAAAAGAGCAACAAAAAAGATGGCTTTCATTAACTAAGTATAGTTTTTTATCACACAAACGATAGTTAAGAGTTCAGAGCTTGTGGTCGAGCTTATTTCACTGAAATGCATATTACTCTTGCAAAGTAAGACAGAACTACAGTCATTCTGTTTGCACATAGGCATTGCCCCCATTCCAACTGCCTACCCAAAGAATATGCTTTGAGCCTACGATGTTTAAAATAATGAAAATAAAAGGCCACGGTTACATTATTGTATTTCTTTCACATCACATAGCCAAGAACTTGCATGTGATCTCACTTCAGTTCACCAATACACACCATACTTATGCAAGAGTACAGTTTGTTTCAACAACAAAACATTAACAAACAGTCCTATTTATCTTGTCTACCCCTACAAACAATATTAGGTTAGAAAAACATGACATCCTTAAATGGCTCCCTAGAATACACTTCAGACCTAGTATCTCTTTGAGTCCTGCCAGGATATTAATTAGAAATATATATATAATAATAATAATAACAATAATAATACCATACCTCTCAACCTGGAAACATCAAAAATCTGGACAAGGTCCATGAAAAAGAGGTACAAATCTGTACTCTGATTAATATAAAATTTGCATACATAATTACGTAACTCCACCCACTCCAATGCAATTGTAGGATACCAACTTTCAAACGCAAACTGAAGAACAGATAACCAAAATATGGCACCAGAGTCCCCCTGCAGCCATTCCAATGTCCCATTACCTGGCTATTTCTCCCCATTTACCATAAACACTAATGTGTGCATACTGCTTTACTTATACAATGATTATTTCGATTTTATTTTTATAATTTATAGCACAATGCACAAACACTAATAGCCAATTGATAAACAAAGCAATACTGTCTCACAATGAAAATAGACTTGGCATTAAAACTTCTCTGCCCTTGAAACTCACATTAATTAAAACAGCATTGAAACCCACACCACATCCAAAGAAAATGCATCTGGCCAGTGCTGGATAAAGATTACCTTTGGGCTGTTTTCAAATCATAGGACCCTTGCACACAAAACAAGAAACATACATGTGTTCTTTGGTATACCTTCCTGACTTTATTAAATTATATTCCTTATAAAATACAGCACACTTATTAGACTTAGAGCACATTTTAAATTTATTGTTTGAACATTTTGCCAGTAGGCAATGAAACAAAGTGCCTTAAGGCCCTAACTCTGTACTCAGTCTCCTACAGGTTAATGAGAGATTGACTGGCATATAAGGCATCCTCAAATCCAGCTCTGATGGATATCTTGCACATCCAGAAAACAAACAGCACCAGAACCACCAAATCCATGGACCTGAACTTTGCCTACAATATAAATAGAACATGCTGGGGAATCCTGTGCCTCAAAGGACACCCACACTATGGAATAAGCTCCCCTTCTATGTGAAGCAGAGTTCGTCCCTGACCCTATTCAAATTAAACCTTGATCATTGAAAGGAAAATTGCAAATGCACCCCTGGTCTGGCCCCCATGTCTCTGATGGACAAATGTCAACAGTAAGCAAATTAATCCCCAACTAACATACCTCCCCCACATAACCCTTAGCTAACCTCCTTGCTAATATACCCCATTGTATAGGTGTCCAAAACTGGGTTGGGTTGCATGGCTTGGCTTGTAAAAAATCTTGTTGGCTCTTAGCCTAGTATAAACCTATAAACTTTTGAAAATGTAGCTTAATGGAACCACACAACCTATATCAGAAAATTGTTTATCTTTTTTCTTAAACCATATTTTATTTTGAATTTTTATACAGACAACTGTTATGAAGTTTATTTCTTTGATTTTGTTTACCAGGTAAGTCCATTTGTAACTAAATGCCCATTTTCAGCAGAGACCTAGGGAAAATCTCCAGTAAAGACAAAACTTTAAGAATAAAAACAACCAGAAACAATCTGAATAATAATACAGTTGTAGAGTATTCACACTGCTACATAGTTCAGAATATATGCTTTCAAAAAATACATAACATATTAAGAATAAAAACAATTATAATAATCAGAGTAATGAATCGATTGTAAAGTATTTCCGCAGTGATACAGGGATACAGAATGCGTGCTTTGTTTTGATGATGGAGTAGGCAGAGAAAAGATTTTTGGGTGGTAGGGTATGTTATGGTTGGAGAAAGCTGAAACAATGAGATGTCTCAGGAAAAGGCTAAACGAAGAGACAATGATAGGAAGTGGGTGTGGGGGAGGGGAGAGTATGCTTTAAGAAAAACAAAAAGGGGAGGGGAGGGGAGTGAGGAAAGAAAGGAAGAGTCACCCATGGGTAAATTACAGTTGTATAGTTTGCTTTTCCTCAGGTAATATTTTCTAATATATTGAGGTACAGCAATGTACTTTGGATATTTTTAAGGATTGGGAATATAATCTGGAGTCAGCTTACAACATCAAGCAGTAAATGAGGCAGTGCCCAATGGGTTATTACCCAAGGTGTCCAGCTGAAAATTACTTAACTGTGACTAGTATAGATCCAGCCGATATGAAACTGTGATCTAAATAATTGTATGTTTTACATCATGTCATGTGGTACATTCAGCTCCAGGAAACATTCCATTGTCTACCTTTGGAGGACAAATATGAATGAATTCCTCCATAAACTTCAATTATTTCATACCAGCATCACTTGAACATCAATTAAATTTTACCCTCACACAGGTTCATTGGTATATACTAAGTTAACAACCATAGGGACCTTATAAGCCTAGCCGTGCAGCCCAAATGTGGGTCCAGTTTATTCACTGACATCAATGCAAGGAAAGCACTGGGATACATCCATAGACTTCAAAAGGCATGCTAAAATGCGTGCATAGGGTCATGTCTCTGGAAATTTTCTCATGCTATCCCTATGGTAATACCACCAAGGGCTGAAGTAAAAGTTTATAAAGAATTTTATTAAGAAATGCCTCATTTAAAAGAGATCTGATAATGGGGGGTGGGTATGCTATATACACTGCACATGACTGCTCATTTCAATAAAGTAACCTGATAGCATTAAAGATAAATTTAACAAAAGAAAAGAATTTAATGCATGCATCTACACAGGTAACAACTATATGCTGAAGCTACTATAATATTTCTTTATGTAAAGTATGACTGATGTGAAGATCTTAACTACATTTTTTCATTAATCTTAATGGCATGGAGCTAACTGCTAAAATTCCAATATTGTAATAGCATAACACTGTATATGCAACCTCATATGTATTCTGAAGCCATGCAGCTACTCAATTAGAGAAATAATGCAAAAATAATAGTATTACAATGAAACATCAATTCACTGCTTTAAGCTACGTGAGAGCTGCAGAAAGCATAAGTCATTGTATTCCATGTGTTTTATTTATTCATTTTTAACCTGTCAAGTGAACTGGCCTAAAGACTATTTTCATTATGACCTGAGCTAAAAGCAACAGTTAAGATCACATTAAGTTAGCAAATTAAGTGAATTGGAAAGTGAGTTAACAGAGAAAAGGGCAGACAAATATTTAAAATTTATACACACTGAAAAACAGACATAGTGTTGCTACAAAGTATATGTACACCAGAATGATACCTCTGCCACCTTCAAGGTAAATATACACATACACACACACACACACACACACACACACCTATTTGATTCAAACCTCTGCTGTTCAAATACCTCAATACACACACTATTCCATTCAATTCAAACCCCTGCAGTTCAAATACCTCAATTCAAGCACTCCTTTCCTTCTCACTCGCAGATAATTCAAGCAGTCCTTTCCTTCCCGAACTCCTCACTCGCAGATACCTCTGCAGTCCCCAGAAAAGTTTCTGTTCAATTCAAGCTGTCCTTTCCTTCCCGTTCCCAGATACCTCTGTAATCCCCAGTCGATAACAGTCACCGGCAGATACCTCAGCAGTCCCCAAAACAGAGAAGATGACAGTTTATGTTCCCACTTTGCTAGCAGCATTTCCGCATTTACCCAGAAGGGAAGATAGTTTATGTTTCCACTTGGCTGGTAGCCAGAAATGAATACACATGAGCCCTTGAGCTCAATTCCAACAGGCTGGTAGGCTGAGGGAGCTGACATCATCGCGCACATGATGATGTCAGCTCAAAAAGTAAAAAAATAAATAAAAATTTAAATAATAAGCTGGGAAAAATTCAGAAATTAAGAAGTGCCACTTGGGAATCGTGGCACCTCATTTTTGTACCCCAAAACTCGGTAAAAACTGGGTAATTTGGTACGGTTGGCAAGTATGCCCAAAACACACAGACCACTAGTATCTGGTTGCCCATGCCAGTGTATTGCAAAAAAAAAAAATCAACAGTCCCCAAAACACATTGCATCCCTAGTATCTGGTCAACCCTGCCAGGACAGTTTATTCAAAAAAAAGAAAGTCATCAACAGCCACCAAAACACACACACTACCTAACCTTATCTACTACTAGTATCTGGTTGACCATTCCAGGAGTGTTAGAAAATCACAAACTGCCCCCAAAACAGTCAGCCCACTGCAACTTTTATCCTCTACTATGATCTGATTGACCCTGCCAAACTCCAGGCCCAGGATGTTAGAAACAAAGAATAAATATGCAACCAGTCCACCTTTTCATTTTAAACAGTATCTGGTCGATCCTGCCAAAAATAATAAATAATTAAATACATAAATTATCTGAATGACCCTGCCAGGAAAAAAAAAATACAGAAAATATCTGGTTGACCCTGCCAGGAAGAAAACTCCACTGCCACTCTCTCATTGATTTAACCAAATTCAAAGAGTGGGAATCGAGCGCAAGAGCAATAGGACTATTCAGCAGCCACATCACATACGTGGCTGTTAACTAAACAGTCCAAACGGACTCGGATCCCTGCAGTCTCTAATTAATCCAGACTGTTTTTAAAGCAGTCTGATAATGGTGGGTTTTTTTGTTGTTGTTTTTTTTTTTTGTTAAAGCAGAACTCGCTACAGTTTGCCCAGATATACCCTCTCATGATCTGTGCCCTAGGAGAATGCCTAATTTGCCTTAATGGTGGTGCCAGCCTTGGTTGGATGGTAAGTGTCTTCCGTAAGTTTAAGTATGAGTTATGGGTTTACTGGGTCATTGAGGGTGCCCTATAGCTTGCAAGGATATAGTATGAGACTTTGCCTATGCTAATTTGGTCATCTAGAAACTCAAGTATATCATCCTGTTTTTTAAGGATTGAGTTGAGTTTGATACTGATGTAGATCGAGGCATCTGCACCTTAAGTCCCTGTCTATATATAGCTGGTCTAAACGTGTAGAAGGCATCGCACCCCTGCACTGCCAGGGTGATCTCTATGGCTTTAAACCATGTCTCAGTAACTGCACAAACATCTTCATTCTCCAGGGTAAGGAGAAAATCAAAATAAAAACTGTAATCATAAGTGTATTAAAAACAAACAAAGAAGAAACAGCTTTCACCCATAAGCCTTCATCAGATCACTGTCAAAACTGAGCATCCATAGAATCAATCCTACACTAAAAATAGGGGGAAAACAATCAATAAAATATGTGGAACATGCAAATGACTATGGGTGAAAGTGTTTTTTCTTCTTTGTTTTGCTTGTTTTAATAAACTTATGATTGCAGTTTTTATTTTGATTGTATTTTTATCTTTGATGTTTCCTTATATGGCATGTTTTCCAAAGTAACAATGCCCAACAGTTCCACCTGTGCCTCTGTTCATTTCCAATAGTAACAGCCTGAGTCTTGCAAAATTTAAAGGACTCACCACTGTTTGCTAGCTTTCCCCTTACAGTTCTTATTTTAACTGTTCAGTATTGTAGAAATAGAGGCAGCTTAAATTGCAAAAGAAAATAATTTAAGCTACGTAAGACTGAACTGCTTCTCTTTAAACTATCTAGTCATTTTGTTTTAATATAGCATGCCTTATAACTTATTTTAGAAAAGCATTTTATTTTAGGTTAAGTGAAAGTTATTATTACGCTACAGTGCCTTGATTTGGCTTGGTTTCCCTGATAAAGCAAATGCATATGAGTTAAAGCATAGTGTATATATAAAATATATAGTAAGTGAGGTAATAATTCCCCAAGATATTATATATGACAGAGAATTTGGGCAAAATTCCATTTTTTCTTTTACCAGTAACCACAATGAGAATGTATAGAAAAAGCTTTTGAGTTACAATGAGACTAGCAAAAGTGAGATTTAGAGTGAGGTAAGATAGACCTCCCAAAAGAAGCATCATCAAGTGAAATCTTAGCTGACTTCTAGCTCTATGGTGAATTCTAAGGAAATGTTTTGAACTGTGGTCAGAAGCAATGGAGTTTGCTTTGCTTGAACTATATTCATTAAACTCAAGGTGAAATGTACATTTTTTTTAATTGTTGCTTTTAAATCTGCACTAAATAGAGTTAGTTTGGTTCTCTTTCCCCCAAGCAAAGCAGAGAGCCACACAGAGAATCTGGACTCCTTTAACAATGAACTGAATGAACAATTACTAAACCAAATTTTAATGAATTGCACAGAAACAGAAAACACTGTCAGAATGAGAAGTATTGCTGAATGTTCCAACAAACTGATGCAGAATTTCTGAAAGGTTGCTTACCAAAGATAAGCATAGCGAATGTATTAAGCTGCTGAAAGAAAAAAAAATGTTTGCAACATGAAATAAATTACTGAAGCTTGGTATATGCAAGTAATGAGCAATGCAAAGTTGTACTGCATTCTCAAATTACAAAAAGTAGCTTACTGCAATTTAGATGAAGTAAAAAGAATGAAATGTGATACATTATGGTTTCAAATTACTTATGACTTGGGGAAGCTTTTGCAAAATTCACCAATATAGCAATAAGTGATGCAAAAGTGTAACAAAACAAAGCAGCACAGCAGTACTAAGTCTGTGTTCAGAAACAATTATAGGAAAGTGCGCTAAGCAATTTGTTGCTCTGGTATTCTGAGAAAATAAGTCAGGCAGTTCCAAAGTCTGTGCACTGCAAAATGTTGACAGCATTCTGTGCTCTAAACTACAGCTTTAATAGTATGTGGAATGTTGATGGTCCACAAGCTAGAGTTTCAATGCAATGGTGCATTAAAACATTTTAAAAGTACTGATGCACAGATATAAAGTTAATAATATTTATTCATCCTGATTTTATGCTGAAACTGATAATATAAGACTATTGAGGAAGATTAATGACATTTAAATGAATTGTGTGCTGGAAAGGTAGTACCCAAGCAAATGGTAGTCTTTGAAGTGAAATAGAACAAAACCGAGAAAAAATTGTTGAGTGGAATCTCAATAAACTGCTAATTTAAAATATGGTATATTAAATAAGTGAAAACATGCTGCTCATATGAAGTAGATATTTCTCACACATGTGAATTATACTTTAGTTAAAACAAGTAAAAATCACTGTCTGCTATTGCTTTCTGAAGAGGATTGTAATGTTTCTGAACTACACTGGTAAAATATGTATTTAGCTCAGGTGATAACTCTTATTATATTGAAAGCAATTGCAAATGATATAATTTTATTTAGAAATTAAAGCTTTGTACGTAGAAATCACTTACAATTGATGGAATTTTATATAGCGCATGACTTTACTAGGTGATCTCTGAACTGTTTTTCGCTAGTGAACATTTGTGAGAAATCAGTAAAACAAGCATAAATGCACCCCCACTCCCCCAGTAATCCAAAGGAAATACCACAATACCCCCAACCAATACTGGGGAACAGGTCTTCAATGCACTTTCCAAGGCCAAAAGCCCTACATTGATGGGCCCTGGTAACATTTCAGGATGCCTACTAAATAGCATGAAACATGGCCTCTCAAGTCCACTTGAAATGCATTTCAGCAGGAGCCTACAGTCAGGTTTTGTGCCAAGAAATGGAACATGCCCACAATCTTTCTGCTGCACGAAGGAGGTCTAACCTTTGATCCAGGTAACTACAGGCCCATAAGACTAACCAGCCAAATATGTAAAGCCATGGAAAGAATCATCGTAGACATGATAAATGAGGACATAGGTAACCTGTAAATGCTGGACCTATCACACTTCGGCATTGTTAAAGGAAGTTCATGCCTATTAAATATGGTGGACTTTTTTGAGAGGATCACCCAAGCAATGGATGAGGGCAAGAAGGGCAAGACTGTGCACACACCTTACCTCAACCTGGCCGAGGTGTTTGATAGAATACTCAACTCGGGCATTATAGACAAGCTTTGTAAATTAGGTATAAACCCTTTAATCACCCACTGGATAACCAACTGTCTCACATATAGGACTCAGGAGGTCTTAAACTCAATGCATAAATTTACCCTTTGTAAAGTCAACAATTCCAGCTAATTATCATGTTAATAATAACTCCTAAGAGTCAACCCATCTGGGTATGCACATAGAGAGTAGCCTTACCTTCGACCACTATGTGGCCACAGTGGTGAGCAACTCATTTTATGTTGCTCAACTTATAAGTATGGGCATGACATCTAGGTCCAAAGAGGTCATTATTCCACTGTATTCTGCCTTTATCTATTCTGACCAAGCATAGAGTACAATGCTCCATTCTGTATGTACCTGACCATGCATATGCAACAACTAGAATGACGTCAGAGGTTCCTTACAAAAAGAATACAAGGCGTAACAAACCTGCCTTACAAAGAGTGCCTTAAAGTACTTTCTGTTTTCTCAGTCTTCTTTAGGTTGCTGAGGGGGATCTATGCCTGGCTTACAAGGCATCCACGAACCCCACACTTATGAATCTCCTGCATACTTGTAAGTCAAATAGTACCAGAAATAGTGTCTAAAGACCTGAATATTGTCTGTGACTTAAACAGAACATGCTGGAGAGAGAGATATGTGCCCCAGAGACTGCACCTCTTATGGAATGGGCTTTCTATCCATGTGAAGCTGAGTTAGTCTGTTACCGAATTTAAGCACACCCTAGATCGGTGGATGGGGAATAGGAAATTTAGGCTTAGAAAGGCCCCCTGGGTTGTTAGGCAAGTAACAGTTTATGAATTTATGAATAAATAAATAGCAGATTTTCCTGAATATTTAATTATTAATACCAAGGAAGAGGAGAAATGCCTTGTGCCAATAAATACACCTCGGATGGCTTAGTGGTACGTCCCATGACTATAGTGTGCATGGTCCAAGGTTCGACACCTGCAAGGAGTTGGGAGGGTGGCCTAATGGTTAAGGTGTTTGCCTTACAAACACAAAGTGCAGGGTTTGAGTCTCACAAGGGATAATTGGCTAGGCTTAAAATAGCTCACAAGGGCAGTTAGCTTAGTACTAATCTATGAACCTAAGAAGACTTGACCAAGCTATAAAAGTTAGTCTTCATGAAAGTGTTGGTTGGAAAACAATATTTTCTCTGGATGTTATACTAGAAACTTCCTAAAAAAATAACTGCCTTAAAATTTTTTCAGCAAAATCTGAAAGTAATTTTGGCTAACTAAAGTGTTGCCTCTAAATGTGATTCCTGCAATGGTGATAAGGGGTGAATTGCTGTATACTATAAGGCATAAAATTGTTTAAAAATGTGGTGAAACTGCTTGTAAATTGTCTGTACTGAAAACAGATAAAGAAGTAATAAGGAAAATGACTTTGCTACAAGACTTAGATGGTAGATCATAGTGACACATGATGGAAAAGCTAAAAGTGGCATGTTGACCTCACTTTAAAGACAAAAATTAGAAAATTGATTTCTGCAGATTTCTCTTGTTGTGTGCGTGTGTTTGTGTTATTTAAATAGGCATTGATAATTTTCTTTGCTGAATTTGAAGTAGTGTGTTTGTACAGTTATATAAAATAAAAAGGCATTGCGGCTGGAGAGTAAAAAACACACTTTAATTTACAATGATGAAAAAATAGGTAAGCGCTTTCGAGGTTGACCTCTTCGGTCTGAAGAAGAGATCAACCTCGAAAGCGCTTACCTATTTTTTCATCATTGTAAATTAAAGTGTGTTTTTTACTCTCCAGCCACAACGCCTTTTTATTTTATATCATTGCTCTTTTGGGTTTGTTTGATTCCACCACTTTCTTTTTGGGCTTACTGTTTGTACAGTTACCCGATTAACTCTTTAAATGTTGTGCTGCTTCCCCATGCTAAATATACTGTTTTCCCTCCATTTTAACTCTTTCTGCCATTTTAGTAGTAATTAAACATGTTTTGAATTATTTATTTTATTTGCTGGTAATTAGAGTGTCGTTGTACAATCACCACATTCATTAATTACTGTATTGTTTCTCTGTGTGTAATATGTTGTTTTCCCTACATTTCTGCTATTTGTTACTTAGTTACTGATACACCAAAGTTTTCATAGTATGTGGACAGCCTGGGAGCTAGTAGTGACTATTCAGATAAAGCAGCTGCTTTTTCCAGAAAGACAGCATTATTGGCTACAGCCAAAAAAAATCTTTAAAAGCTATTTTTTTATATGTTTGTATAAATTCTTTATCTTGGCTATATTCTGCTGACTGAGACTTGTTTGGTGACTCTTTGGTGACTCAGCGGGGTGATCACAGTGCATATGTGTTGGAAAAGCTACAACTGGCATTTTGATATCACTTTAAAGAGACAAAATCATGAAAGTACCTTATTTCTGCACTTATAATCATCTTCTGATTTCTGCAGTCATTAGTGTATTAAAAAAATGTTGCTGACTTTATTTCATTTCCCTTGTTGAGATTGAAGTATTGTGTCACTTGACTGAAGTATTTCATCAATGTGCTACTTTCATGTGCTAAATCTACTGTTTTCCATTGATTTATTTGTTTCTGTCATTTTGGTAGCATCTAAACAAGTTCTGTTGACTTATTTTCTTTAATGGTAGTTGATGTGTTGTGTTGTACAGTCACCTTACTGGATTCACTAATTACGTTGTTGGTTCCCTTAACTTTATCTGCTGTTTTCCTGCCATCTGAATTATTTATAACTTAATAACCTTTACAGCAAAGTTTTAGTCACTTTGTGGGTGGTCTGTGAGGTAATGGTAACGATCCAGTGAGAAAGGATAATTAGGTACTATATGTCAGCATTATTGGTTGGAGCCAAAAGTTGTTTAGAAGGTGCTTTTTTCATGTTTGTTTAAAGTCTTTCTGAGCTATAGTCTGCTGACTCAGACTTGTTTGGTAACTTTGCTACAGGGCTGATCACAGTGCAAACATGCTGGAAAAGTTAAAAGTGATGGATTGACCTCACTGTAAAGACAAAAAAAGATCAGGAAAGAGCCATATTTCACTGCACTTATTGTCACTTTTTGACTTTTGCAGTTTTTTCATGTTATTAAAAAAACACTTATTTTATTCCATTTCCTTGTTGAAACCAAAGTACTGAGTTTGCACAATTACCTGATTGAATTCTTTAATTGCCGTGGTGCATCCTTGTGCTAAATCTAACTGAGCCTGCCATTTATGTTGCATTTAAACAAGTTTTTGTTGCTTATTTTCCTTGCTGGTAATTGAGACATTGTGTTTTACAGTCAGCAGAACTGGATTCATTAATTATTGTACTGCTGGCTTAATCTGCTGTTGTTCCTCAATTTTTACTATTTATATGTGTAACTCATTCAATAAACATAAAGACAGTGCGTGGACAGTCTCAGAGATAGTGGTGACTACTCAGTAAGGGGGATAAGCAGCTACTATTTTGGAAAACTATCATTATTGTCTGGAGCCAAAAGTTGTTTAAAAGTTATTTTATTTTTAATGGTTTGTTTAAATTCTTAGCTCAGCTATATTCTGCTGATAGAGACCTGTATGGTGTCTTTGCTACAAGACTCAGAGGGCTGATCTCGCTGCACATGTGCTGGAAAAGCTAAAAATCAAATTTTGATTGCATCTTAAAGACTGAATTTAGGAAAGTGCCTTCTTTCTTCTGCACTTATTTTTGCCTATTGGTTTCTGCTGTTTTTAATGTTATTTAAACAAGTATTGCATATTTTATTTAATTTTCTTTGCTGAAACTGTCACTTAACCAAATTCTTTAAATGCTGTGTTGCTTCCTTGTGCTAAATCTGCTGTTTTCACTCCGTTTTAAATGTTTCTGCCATTTTAGTAGCTTTTAAATAAACTGAGTTACTTATTTTCCATATTGGTATTGGAAGACTTGTATTGTAAATTTACCTGAATTATTTAATTACTGTATTACTTTCCAGTACTTAATCTGCTGTTTCCCCTTCATTTCTGCTATATATCATTTAGTAACTGACTGATACATCAACATTTTAGCCAGTATGTGGGTCGTCTGAGAGATGGTGGAGACTTTTCAGTGAAAGAAGATAAACAGCTGCTGTTCCTAAAAAGCTAGTATTACTGGTTGAGCCAAAAGCTGTTTACAAGCTATTTTTTTTCCTTTGGCTTATTTAAATTCTTAGCTCAGCTGTACTACACAGATCTTCACTGCACCCATTGTTTAGCAAATCAGCACTAAATTGATACAAGCACTTCTACTGAAGAAGATTTACTCCTAGGAAGTCTAGCCAGTATCACACACATTAGTGAGCTGTGCTAAAAGCATTACATCTTCATTTAGGGCCAGGTTAAGTTACTGTAAGCTGCTTCTACCTTAACTCATTCACTCCAATGGAGCTCAGGAAGTTTGCACTGTAACTTCCAATGGGCGGAGCCTACGCCTTTTGACAGAATCAAATTATGTCCTCACATTTCAAACAAATGTTCATATCTCTGGAACTGTAGGGTTATGAAAGAAGTATAAATCTCAAACTCTTCATCACAAACTATTTTTATAGTGGTAGTATTCTTTAGGTTCTATGTCTTCAGCCGCATTTTATAAATTACAGTAAGCACAGTAACTAATACATGTGTAATATTTTGTAAACAACATACAATATCTCAGCAACCACTCAAGTTACACACATATTGTCAGCAGCATTTTATCTAGCTGAGAGCTTTCAGATGAGGCTAAGGAGTTCTGCTTGTGCTACTTGGTTGTTGAGTTATTTAAAAAATGTGGAAATTATATCTATATAAATTAATTTCATAAAAACAACAGTTAATATCTATTTAGCAGCACTAGACAGAGGTCAAATATTAATGCAGTTGAGTTTGCCATTGTGTAAGATTTAAGATGAAATCTTTTAAAGCCTTGTACATACCATGGTTTTCGAATTACTGATGCAAATATGAACAAGCAATATATGACGCCTAGAGGGGTCAGTAGTAGTTAACTGCAGATGCACCTGGAGTCGTCACTCGGAAGTAATGAGTTAATAGTGAACCTCCATTAATTAACTATTATACTACAAACATGCACAAATCTCTTATAATACCATTCAACTAAGTCTTATTTCCCATAATCTCTATACTATAATACTATTCAGATAGTATAACAGCTCTGAGGATAATACTCAATTCCTCATAACTGCTCTTGGCTTGGCTACTTCCCCTAGAGTAACAGAGAATCTGCTGCATCTACAACCATTTGCTGCTAAAATATTGAAAATAAGTATCATTTTGCACTTGTGCTGATTATTTTTTACTGCATTTCATAAGAATCCCGTATTAATAGTTACATTTATCACACTTTGGTAGAGTTTCAAAGCTGAGCTATTTCCACTACTGCTGTAGTACTTAATTGTGTCAGCTAATTTTACAGGATAGTAGTATCTAGATTGTGTGGTTTCCCTGTACGTGAGCTCTATAACCAGCATTTTTACATTAACAGGGTATTCTGACTATACTTGTAGCAGAAGTGTGCTGTAGCATACCAATATGATTTTGAGGATGCTGGCTGAAAGTGTATTGCGTGTTTTCCTGATTGGTCTGTAGGCATTGCTGTTGTAAAACCATTTTTTTTTCTGATTCTATATAAGCCCATTATTTGCTTAAGGCTACTCTCCATGCAACGGCGGTTAGCAGTGCCAGTATAGACGCAAACATTTTCATGTTAAAATTTCCATTTGGATAACTATCTCTGCAACCTTCTCCAGTCCCCCTGCTGCTCTAGGGGCATCTGAGTTTTGCACAGAGCAGCATCGCCTTGTTGGAAATGTGCAGTTCACATTGAGTGTAGCACACTTTTTTCGTCTGTGTACTATCATTCCAGTCCAGTTACATCTCCCCACTTTTCTCCCTGGTTAAACCCATAGCAAGAAATCTGAAACCATGCATAGGCACTTTTCTGCTATCTCTGTGGCCAACCTGATGGACATGGGCATCCTGAGGCAATGTAGCAATAGGCTCATGTATACTGACATCACTTAATCACATAACAGAGTATGTGAGAGATGTAGTTACACTATGAAAATTGAGACCTAACTGACAAATCAAATGACAAACAGGCTGTCAGCACACACACATCATTTTCCTCACTAAATAATGTCTCAACATATAAACCCACATATGCAGAGGTTCTCACAAGTAACTTATCCAAACCTCAGAGGCCTACCGTACACTACCCACAGAAACCACATGCAAGTCAACACCAACCCATTACACATAAAAATAAACATCACCGTGCCTCCAGAAGCATGCCCCTAGGCAAAACACCACATATTCAAACATCTTAGTCATAGGACACTCCATCATGATACACATGGATGCTCTCTTCACCAGGTTGGATAAAGATAGGGTTACAGTCAATTGCCACTGTATTCAGTTTCCTACTGATTACTGAGGGGTGATCTGTGCCTGACCCAGCTCTGACAGAAATGTTGCATATTCACAAAACTAACTGTACAAGGATTACCCACATCAAAGATCTAAACCTGATATCTGACATGAATAGATCAGGTTGGAAAGACATATATGTATTGCAGGGATTGCTCCTCCTCTGGAATAGGCTTCCTAGTCACATGAAGTAGAGCCCTTCCCTGACCATCTTTAGGAGCAATCTGGAACAATGGATGATAAATCGCAAATTCACTCCTGGGGTGATTCCCATGTCCCTTATGGACAGAGGCAGTCTGTAAAAATTGTCAAAATCCCACTTGCTGACCCTTGTTATCTTTCCTGTAGGGATAGAAAATTGGGTAAAATCTGAATAAAACTGGTTAGGCTTCTAAGGGTTCTTGAGCCATTAGCCTAATCATCCCCTATGAACCTATATGTCTTATTTCCCTAAATTTCTACATTCTTGGAAAAAAATGGAAGGTCAGCTAGATTGATTGTCTTCCCTTATTTGCCAACCTCATACCACTTGGTATACATAGGCAGTGTAGCAACTGCCTGATGGTCATGGACATCTAACTACTATATACTCCATCACAAGCTAACTATAAGAGATACAAATAGTTAACTGATATAAAGGCAACACTCACACAAAACATCAATTCTGTGAGCACCATCCTCCCCACAGCACTCTGCACAAACATATGCTGGCACTGTAATAAAGCAATTTTCAAACAAGACTTGGACTTAGAAATTAAATAACACTGCTACATCTATGATCCAGACTCAACAGGAAAAAAAATCACCCTAAGCCAAGTACACTTAAACATTCTGCTAATAATAATATGCTGGTTCATAGGTTCATAGGTAGGTACTAGGCTATTGGCCCTAGGGCCTATATAAGCCTAGCCAAACAGTACCCTGGCTTTCGCCACCCAAGAAAATTATTTTTCTTGAAAAGTGCTAATGAGGAACTTTGTTTGATATAGATAGGTAGTTTGTTCCAGAGTATGGGAAGTCTCTGAGAGAGGAATCTATACCTCCAGCATGTTCTGTTTATTGTGGTGACGAGGTTTAGTTCCCTAGAGTGTGTAGCTTGGAGGGATTGGGATTTCTTTACGTGGAGCATGTCCAACAGCTCTGGGTTTGACATAGCTTTGTATGTTAGGCAGAGTTCGCCTCTGAGTAGGCGATACGCGACAGAGTAAAGCCGGAGATTTTTGAGACGGTCTGCGTAGGGCATCTGTTTGAGGCCGCTAATCCTCTTTGTGAGATATTTCTGTGGCCATTCCAGTTGTTGTAGATGTCTTGTGAGGTACATACCAAAAGGGGCGTTGTACTCTATAATGGGTCTAATAAGTGATGAGTAGAGGGGAACAATGACCTCTTTTTTCCTGGATGAGAAACCTTTTGTGTTGAGGTGTGCCACGTAGAAGGATTTTCTGACTACTGGGGCGATGTGATTATCAAAGGAGAGACTACTGTCCACCTGTGTCCCAAGGTCTCTTATCACACTTTCGGTGTTAAGTAGATTACCGCCTATGTGGTAGTTCATGGGTGCAGAGTTTTTACCAAAAGTGATGACAATGCACTTTTTGGCATTGAGCTTGATGCCATGGCATTGACACCAAGCTTCTGTCTCAGTGAGGCCATTTTGTAGGATGTCCACATCATTAGGAGATTTGATTATGGCTCCTAGTTTGCAGCCATCTGCGAACTTTGTTAGCCAAAGACCTTCTGTGTTAGCCTGTACTTCAGAGAAGTACATACCAAACAGGAGAGGACCTAGGACTGAACCCTGAGGTACTCCACTTGTCACTGGTCTGAAGTTGGATTTAGAGTCTGCTACTTTCACAGTGTGGGTTCGGTCAGTGAGCCAGTTGGCAACCCATCTTGTGACATAGGGATTTATACCTAGTTTAGTGAGTTTGTTTATAATTCCAGATTGGGGGATGGTGTTGAAAGCCTTGGCAAGCTCTCGATAGGCTGTGTGTACCACCTTACCCTCATCTACAGCTTTGGTGGCCACTTCAAAGAAGTCTATCAGGTTTAGGAGACATGATCTGCCTTTTACAAACCTGGACTGAGTAGGGTCCAGAGTCTGGAGATTACCAATGTCATGGTTTATAAGTTCCATGATGATATGCTCCATAGCCTTGCAGATCAGGCTTGTCAGGCTAATGGGGCAGTAGTTCCTGGGGTCCGTGGTGGCTCCCCCCTTGTGGAGTTGGATAACCGTTGCTGTGCGCCATTCAGTGGGCACAAAGCCTGAGGTGAGGCTATGAATGAACATGATACTTAGGTGGGGTGCCAGTTCATTCTGTAGTTCATGTAGAATGCAGCCTGGGATGTTATCAGTTCCCATGGATGCTGTTTTCTTGGCTTTGGAGAGTGTTTTTTTACCTTGTCAGCCGTGATTACCGGTACTTTGCATTCTTCGGGTATAGAGAGATGGGCCCTTTAGGGGATGAGAGAGGGGTAAAGTTAGCACTGAACCTATCTGCCAGGATGTTGGCAATATCAGTTGGTTCTGTATATTTAGCGCCATTGTGTTGCAACTCAGAGCAGATCTGAGTGTTGCCATTGAGATTCTTGACATAGCTATAGAATGCTTTGTGGTTGTCTTTAGAATCAGTGGCGATTTTGTTTTCATAACTAGCTTTAGAGGATTTTATGAGGGATCTCAGCTTCTTTCTGAGGCTGACCACGGAGTTCCTTCAATCATGGGATTTTACTCTTTTGTGCAACAGTTTCTTTCTTCTGTTGTAGAGTTTGTTTATAGCAGGGGACCACCAGATTGGCTTCCTTTTTTGGAGGATAGCATCTTGCTTTTCTTAGGGATTGCACGATCCATGCACTCATGTAAGTGCTTATAAAGTGCAATTGTATAGGATTCAGCAATCGTATATCTACTGTCCATCAGCATGGGTGTCGTGAATTTTTCCACTTCTGTCTTAAGAAGCGTGAAGATGGTTTTGGAGAAATTTGTTTACGGTGGTTTCCCTAATGGGGGGTGGGGCTGGGATGTGGATGTCTAGGGTGATTTTCTTGTGGTCAGATCTGACAAACGAGGAATTCACCCCTGGTGTGGAACACCGGTTGCCCATGTTGGTAATGACCAGGTCTAGGATATTGCTGCCCCTGGTCGGGGTGTGGATAAGTTGATCCAAGGCATTAGAATTTATGAATTCCAGAAAACGTTGAGCACAAGTGTTGGTACATGAGTAGTTTTCCCAGTTAATGGTGGGGTAGTTGAAATCATCCATTATTAGGGTGTTAGGTTGTACCCTAATATTTTCCAGTGCACCAAGAAATGAGGAGTGGGAATCCTGGGGCATGGTGGGGGATCTGTAGCAAGTTACAATTTGCATTACGGTCTTGCCCAGAGTTAGTTGCACTTGGATAATCTCAGATGCATTATGCTGAGCAACTAGCCTGGAGGTGTGGATATCCTTAATGAATACTGACACGCCTCTGCCTTTAGTGCTTCGGTCCAAGTTAGGTGGCCGAAAGGTGTGGTATGAATTATAGCCTGGTAATGCAGGGGTGCTCTCTGGAGCCTTGAACCAGGTCTCTGTCACTCCACAGATGTCGATGTTCTCCATTTTAAGGAGTGCCTCGAGTGAGTGCATTTTGAGGTCTAGACTTCTAGCATTGAGTAGCATTACCCTCAGATTTTGCTTGCTTGTACCTGTTATGGTGGTGAATTTGTCATTTGAATCTTGCTAAAAAAGGCACTATAAGGGTGGCAAGAGCCTTAGCCAGTATCCGGAATCCCAAGAGCGACAGGTGCAGGCTATCTCTGGCAAAGCATTGTGGTTTGTCGATCATGTCATTCCAAGCAGACAGATACTGGATCCCCTTAGAATGACACCAGAAGCTTAGCCAATTGTTGAAGTTAATCATTTTGTCCTTGTACTGTGGTATCATTCTGGGTGATGGCAGGATGTTACTCAGGGCTAGGTCATACTTGCCTGGGCTACAAGATCAGAAAGCTCCTCCATGTCTCTTTTCATGTAGTCCAGGGAGGTACGTCTCATGTCATTCACACCAACATGGACAATGACAGAGTCATAGTTGTACTTGCTGTGGAGTGACCTGAGTGCATGCGTTATGTGCCAGATCCTGGCACCTGACAGGCAGCTGACAGTGACTTTCTCCTTGTTTACCCTGGTGAGTGGAACATCAGTGTGCCTGACTACAGAGTCACCCATGACCGATTGGTAATTCCATAATAAAACCATACAGAATTTAGTCTCACAAAGTTAGACAAAACCAGGGTGACAGTGAGTTGTCTTTCTGGTTCCAAGATCTCTGATGGCCTCAAAATCATTAAGGTGAACAAATATGACCCAATGGAAACTGTGGTGGAGCACCCATGTTTGCTAAAGACCACATTACCTCAAGACAGATTCCCAGATATCCACAAAATAAATTTACTAAGATCCAGCTCAGCCTAAATAAAACAGACTATTAGAAGAGAGCATATTACAGGATCCCTTTGATGACCCCTGAAACCATATCCAGTTCTTAAATATCTTGGATGAACTTCATATACACAAAAAAACTCCTGCATTCTGGGAGGTTTTAACTATCCGCTGATAAACGTGAAGATCTACACCCAAATGTAGGCTACAGTGAAAAATTATTTGAATTTGTAAACAATAATTCCCTGGATCAAATAGTTAAAGAACACACTTGAGGTCAAAATGTTCTTGACCTGGTCCTTACAAATGTGGCAGCTACAGTACATGTACTATGGCAACATCAACCCCCAAACTCGTAAGGAATGGTGCACGGCCCAAACTACGAAAAGGTTCAATGTAAATCAAAAAGAAAGGTCAGCACTCTGGATCAGCTCTCTGGCATAGTTTAATTCAACTCAGAATCAAATTAAACATAAATATACATCAGACACCCAAGGGGTGAAAGTTAAAGCATACCAGTTTCAGCACTCAGCCTTCATCAGTGCAATAAAATCATACATTTGTATAACATGTATATATACACCCATTGTTCAAATCCTATTGGCTGTTACAATTGCTCATTAAGTCCCGGGGAAATAAAGCCCCCGACTTAATAATCCACATACGTTCTTTGTAATTTAACATAGAATGCCATCCCTCCTTTTGCAAATTTACACCCCACACTTTATCAATAATAATAAATGAAAATCTGGCAGTAGTATATTTCAAACTATGTTTATATAGAGCGTTAGTACCTTTAGCACATCTAATGTCACTCAAATGTTCTGATATTCTCGATTTAAAGGGACGTGATGTCTGACCCACATAAAAAGCTGAACAAGTACATCTAACCAGATATACACCCCAATCCATACTACAATTGCCATAAATCAAAATATCAAAAACTCTAGAGAAGTTGGAAGAAGTAAAGCATTTATCTTTTTGAACAAATTTGCAAAAACTACAATGTCCACATGGATAACATCCCACAAGTTTATTCCCTTCCAAAGTGGAGTGTAAGTTTGTTTGGCCTATGATAATAGAGCTTATCCCAAGAAAAACTATAAAAGGAATGAAGATTTGGAACTGGATTTATTTTGTGTTTAGACATACAAAGTTTTAGTTGAAGGGACTGCTCTAAATACTTTAACTCTTGACATTCCTGTGTTGGGACTATTGTAACAAAGCTACAAAGGGAAAATAATCCCCTCAAACAGAAGTGAGATACACTAACCTTCTAAATCTGAGAGAGATTAATAATATAAAGAGCAGCAAACAAGCAGGCACATACAGTGTCTGAAGCCATGGAAACAAATGAAAAGAACTATACTGCAGGCCAGCCAAGTGTGTCAGGTCTAGTAAATAGGTCTAGTAAATAGCAATCAGTTATAGGACCCTAAGCTGTAAAACAACTTGAAAAACTAAAAGTATATACCATAGGTTGAATGTATCTGTTTCTTTATTCCCTTGTATCGGGACATCAAGAAAATCTATTCTATCCTACAACCAACGGTAAAAAACAAAAATGTGGTGTAATTATTTAGATCAGATACAAAAAAAAAAGTCTGATATATCCCCTTGTGATAGGACAAAAATGTCAATGTAATGTTCATGCAATTTAATAAACTTCCAAAATTCAGAAGAACAATTACATTCTTCCCAGGAGTTTAGTATCAAGTTTGCAGAGGTACCTGACAGATCTGCCCCTGTTGCCCACCAGATATGTGTCTTTCGGCTTTTCCTGGTTAGGGGTCGCCACAGCAGAACTCCGGTCCGCTAATGATTGGCAGTAGATTTTTACGTACTGGCTTGCCGGGCCTAATGCACAACCTTCAACGAAGGAACGCCCATTCACGCATGTCGCTACACAGAAGACGCTCTAACTGAGAATCGAATGGGCAACGTCTAACTGTGAGGCAACAACGTTACCGCAGCACCACCACCGCAGTACTTAATGGAAATATTTGTTATCAGAGCTGATAAAGTTGTTGCGCAAAACCATGTGAAGGTGTTCACACTCTATATTTACCACATTAAAACTTTGTCATAGTCAATTTTGTACCATATCTATATCTATATCTACTTCTTGTAGTATCAGAGTATCTATATCTTTAATATCCATGATCACAAAAAAACATATTTCCTTATATACTATATTATGCAGTAGTTTCAGCAGATAGAAATAATCCCAAAGATATGATGTCCCTAATATCATTGTATAAAACATTTGCAAAAAGGGGGGGGGGGGGTAAACCTGCTTTACCACAATTCTAGGAGTATTTTGTGGAACAAGCGAATGCATTAAACTGCTGAGTCTAAAAGGTCAAATCCTCTGACATGGAGGCATTCATTTCAGTGTAATGCAAGAATGAAAACTGGGTGCATATCATTGGAACTGATTGTGAATTGCCTGTGTTGAAAAACAAGAGATAAATGGGTTAATAAGATAAATAATACGTGTGTTTCTATTGTGGAAAAAAAAAACACAGAAGCCTCTCTGCTGAAGTACATTGACATGGATTCACAAAAATAGTTTTGGCCATCTAAGTCTGGTAACAAAAAGTGCTATAGTACAACAGAATAGGACAGATTTGCATGAGAATATCTGTGATCTGCAGAATCACGTAAATGTTTTGTTCAATGTTACAGCTATGCAAAGTGAAACTTTTTTTAAGAGTTATTAATCTGGTTGTAAAGCTTCTAAGAGAGCTAGAAATTATAACACTAAAGGGCAGGACTTGGATTTTTAAACTTGAAGGAAAAGCACTGCATCTCACTGCAGAGAATAAAAGAAAGTAAATGGGATACTCTCTCAAAACTGCGTAGCTCTGCAAGAGACAATTAGATCAATAACTGATAGTACAGAAATATTGGGGTGATATCTTTAACCAGAGAGAATCAATAGCAGTGTCGGGTTGCTGGTTTCTGTTGAAAATAGAATAACAGAATTTTACATGGTAGTTGGCTAGCCTTGACTCACAAAATGAATAGAAAAATAAAGCCAAGACATTGCTGACATCCAAAAGACTGTGGACTTTTATTACATGTTGGAACACTATAAAGCAAAACATAGACTTGAAAGTGTTAAGTGATCTCAGAAATGAAAAAGAAAAAGTACAAAGTGACCTGTTATTGGAATGCATGTCTGAGACCAAAGTTGACTGTTTACAGAACAAAAAGGAAAGATTGTGGCAGGAGTGACAAAAGGTGGACAGCACCCTTCCAAAGCTAAAAGTAAAGTGTAAACTCATGCTCACTACAGTGATGTGGCTCAGGTTATATAATAAAAGAAATCTGAAAGTGTAAGTGAAAGTATACTGTTGACACTGATCAGTAAGGAACTTAAAAAGGCTATATGCAAAGACATACAGACATGCAATAACAGTGACCCAAGTGCACTTAATCAACACATGCAGGAGCTGAAACAAAAATGTCAAAATAATTAAAGCCTTACTAGCATATTGCAGGAAGAAAAAAGAAAGATGGATTGCAAATTAATTAACAGCATTGTTATCCTCAAACAAACCATTAAGCGTAAACATCTGGAGGCTGAAAATAAAGTCCAAAGCAAATCTTTGGAGATCATTCTTTGACTCTAATGCTAAGATGATACAAGAAATTGTACTGATGTAACAAACTTACAAAAAAATAATTCCTGCAAACCGAAGGAAGATACTTGCAGTAAACTTCTGAAGCTGAGAGGTAACTAATATAGGAAGCAGTAGAAACATAAAGAGTCTGAAAGCCATACAAATAGTTGAACAGAACTGTACTGTGGAACAAATTATAATGACTGGGTGAGACCAGACATCATATAGTAGCAAAATTCAGAGCTGCAGAAATAAACTTTAGTCCAAAGTGGAAGTGTATAGTATGGTTTCCTACATTTTTGATTTAGACTTTTGTGAAAGTTCGGATCTGAAAATCACAAACTGAAACAGTTCCTCTGCACCTTCCATGCAGATAGACTTGACCCCCTTGATCCTGTAAATGATATATACCATCTCTATGGTCACATGGCATTAGAGAAAAAGGCAAGACCTCCCCTGAAAGTGCACCTATGACTTACACAATCCAATACACTGTGCTTAAATGGACTGCAATATTCAGTTTTCTCATAAAAGACCGATAACCAAAAAGCCTCAACAAGGTGAGTGAATGCTGTTTAGAGCACCTCAGATATACATAGTGCTGAATACAGTCCAGTCATGGAGTCTCATCCAACATAATCAGCACTTATGTCTGATGTAAAACTAGCCAGAGTTAATTCAATCACTATTTAAACAGAGGACTGAATATGGCATGAGATTATTACAGTCCTGTGGCTGTTCCCAGACTGGCCAGTTTGCCAGGAACTGTCACAAGAGGAATTCAGCATGAAAAATGGCTACCCGACTGCCACTGAGGTAATGTAGCAACAGAGGTAGGAATCTTCCTGGCCGGTGTTGCTCATCCCCACAGGTATGAATGGGGACTATATGGTATAGCGCCCGCTACAAAGTATCTTGGGATGTACACACCTGCAGTGTTAGGGCAAGCTAAGGGGACTACCCCACACAGGTGCCCTGCTTTGAGAAAAGCAAGCCCTATTTTGGTGAATAGGGAGGGCAAGACCCCCAGAGAGACAAAGAAGAAAGAAAAGAGAGGGAGACATTGGGCTCTTTTGGACCCAGGACAGGTACATTCATGGAGACCATGGTCTGAGTTGTAAAGATATATAGGCTGTGGGCCTGAATACAAAAAAATCACAACATGATAGAAAAGACAAGTGCAAACCCTTGTCCTGGTCGACCCATGCTGAGCTTACTTTACCTGACTGACTCAGTCATAAAGGGACTGAACTGCAATGTTGAACTTTTTTTTTATTTTGCCTAAAAAAATTAACAATATAGCTCATTGTGGAATTTGGAGGACTGGATGATATTGAAGGACATATTCAAATGATTGAAGTACAGCTAATTATTTTATTTTGCAAATACAGCTCTATGAAAAAACACCAAAACAGAACTGAAATAAACCAACAAAATAATAAAAAGAAAAAAGTCAGCGTCAGTTCGAGATCCAATAGAGACTCTTAATAAAACAGCCATTAAAAACACAACATTCTGATGATGGCTTTTTGGTTTTAAGGTGAAAGCGCTTAACATAGTGTGTTTTCTTGTGTTTTTAACAGCTGTTTTATTAAGTGTCGCTATTGGATCTCGAGCTGACGATGAATTTTTTTCTTTTTAAAACTAATAATGTGATAGAGGTGTGTGAGTTTCTTAAATAAGGAAACTGAGCCAGAAAGACTAGAGATGTACTCTAACTGACTTAATAATTATGCACAAAATATTGCTATATCTTTGGCACCCACCTTACTAGATTTTCATAATCATGAGGTTGGGAGTAGGCATAATGGTTAAGGTTTTACCTCACAAAAACAAAATACAGGGTTTGATTCTTCCCCTTGAAAGGGAAAATTGGCACACTTAAAATGGCCCACAAGGACAGCTAGCCTAGTACTTTTGTATGAACCCATAAACCTATAAATATACAAGTGTCCCCCCAGCAGCAAAACACAATGATATGGAATTCTGATTACTAGCACTCTTGCTCCAGGTTTAAAATGGACAGAATATTTAGCACTGCAGATCTTAGAAAAAGCTGGTTTGTAAGAGAAGGCCCTTTACAGAACAAGCCAGCTTTCTAATATCAGGGACGGTACAAGCTATGCAGTTCCAAATGTCAGAGAAAATTTTAGGAAAAGACTCTCTCAGTAAATGTCAGAATGAATGGTGTGCAATAATGTTGTCCCTGAATGTTGTATTTTTTTTCTGAGATAATGATGAGTAATAATAGATTAATTAGTGGGATGGAAAAAAAGTCTTGAAAGGGGAGTTTGTAGAAGACTGTGGCAGACAGGAAGCTTCATCTTTGTGTTACAAGAAGCAATTTGTTTAGCTTTCTAATCTAAAATGAGGAATTTGTGAGTCAGAAAGTTTTATAAAGTAACAAATTTTGTTCAGGGCTATTTAAAGTCAAGAAATATTGTACAGATTTGATAATTAGACTAGAAGAAGGGAGTAATGCAGTTTTGGGATAAGGAAACTATTGGCAATCAATTTTCTTGATTTAGAGGTAAAGATATTAGTGAGCCTGTATTTTAGGATCAGCTTGAATAGTGCTGTGAATGAGGGAATGAAAGAATATAATAATATATAATAAGAATAATATATAATAATAATAAAAATAGTAATAATAATAATAATAATATAATAAGAATAGAATAAATATATAATAAATAAATAAATATGTAGAGTCAAGTTAAGAATAATACAAATTATTTGCATAAGTACAATATGTATATTGAGTGATCTCGCAGGTCAGAGATTTGGAGGGGAGTGTCTGTAAGAACATTTTAAGGATCCAAAGTCATAGATAATTTTTTTAGGGATATTCATTAATAGGTTTTGAGTTGTGAACCAGAGACAGGCTTTATTGAATTCATTTTTGCAGGAATAGTAGGCAAGCTGATTGCAGGAACATAGTTAGGTATAGAATGTTTACTCTGAGACCATTAATGAACAGAATAAAAGAGAAAATTGCATAGGTGTAATGAAAAGTTACTTAGGAGAGACACAATTATTTGTAAAATGTGAAAAGAGCAGAAGACATACAGCTTCAATGTTCTTACTGCGACCTCTCTTCTGTGCTGCCCCAAATCTTCACTAACCTCCAAGTCTCACAACTGTCCAAACTTGATCAGTGTTATAATAAAATCATCAAATTTTCAGTAAACTAAAACAACAGAACACTCCATTGCCTAGCCCTCATTGAATTAAACAGGTTAAAACTACCACACAATATTTTTTTTTCTCAGCTAACTACAATATACAGATTTCTTTATAAGCCAGAAAATTGCCCAGCCGTTAACGACTTAATAAAGTACTACTCCTCAACAGAATTTTACACTGTAGAGAAAAATAGAGAAAAATCAGTAATCACTATAACTAAATCATGTAATACTGCAGGAGACTCTGTATATTCAAATTGTGTAACTAAACTGTGGTACCACATTCTACTACCACTGAAACCCATGCATAATGCAAACTCATTTAAAACACAATTAAGACTTCGCCTATCAAATTAATGGATCTGCTCCTGTATATATCTACGATAAATGTCATTGTTATTCTTCAACTTTCCATATCATCAAACCATTTCTCATCATTCAGAATCCAATGGCCCACAACCAATCTTCAACAATACCTGACTAGCTTTACAAACATCTCCCAGGCATATACATAGTTTAGTGACATTTTCCATCTCTATACTGCCAATATAATCTGATAAGCTGTATATATAATTATCTATTAAGCTGTTTTATATCTCACCTCGTAACTACAGAATTATATTTTCTACCCTATCTAGTTCTTTCCCTCACCTCCATTTCTTTGAATTTCTGAACAGAACTCATATGATCTGTTATCTACTATCAATTTGACAAAACCACTTATATACCTCTTCAGATGCTCAGTGTTTAACATCTACTAATGCATAAATATATTTTATACTGTAATAGACACCATTATTTCATATGAATGTAATCTAAATAGCAAATGTGTATGTAATTGTAAATGTATATTACTTAATGTCTGTTCATGTCAATTATTGAATGTCCTTTTAAAAATGTTTGGAAAATGATTGGAGCATTTCCCCCTGGGCCTCCACTGAAAAGGGATTTTTAACTATACCTAGTCATACAAACCTAGTAAACAAAAGCAAAATAAATAAATAAAATAAAAGGTAACATCACAATCTTTCTGGTGATTGACTATGGGGCAGTGTTTCCTACAGAATCTTTAAGAGTCGAAGCAGTGTCCATCTAACTATGGACTGGATTAATGGTGGTAGCTATAAGGCTTTCAGGTACATATAATTTGTGCAAATTTTTGGTAGGTTTATTAACAACTTGTTCTTATTTGTCCATAGACAGACCTGGTTAATGCCCACCTGTTTTGTCTTTCCATGTTTATTCACAGGTGTATCATTCTAAACATTAGTACTATATCAGTATATAATACTAGTCCAGTCAGAGGAAAAATTATGTAGCTAATGAATAAAGAAATGAGGTTTGTTAACAAACCAGTTTGCCCAGGGACATCTTCAAATGGGGTTAGATAAATGTTAGTGGAAACTAAGAGGGTAAGGGGAGATGAAAGGGTTAAATGATAATGAGGGATGACTGAAGGGAGGGGCTTAAGGTATTTAGGCAAGTGTAACTGGCTAAGGAATCACATTTTGGTGTGAACTTGCTACAAGGCAGGTTTATGTCCGAGACGACCTGTAGGTACTGGTGTGGTCAGGTAGGCTGTGGAGTAATAGCTGGGGGTCTGGAAAAGGTGGGTAAAGCCGGGTGTAAAAATTTTTTTTTTTTTTTGTACTTGAGTTGTACAGTTCGGTTGAATGCAAGAAACATGGTTCAAGGCTGTGATGAAAGTATGTAGAGGTGGGTAAGCAATGACTACTCAATTGAAGTTGTACAGATGGAGATTTTATAGAATATTCCATATGTGGAATTTCCATATTGCATACTTAAAGAAACACATGCTAGTAACATTTCACAGTGGGCCTTGTTGCCAGTAGGGTGAAGACTTTAAGTAAAGCTGGCATAATAATGTAATTTTAGTAGGTGAAATGCTTAATTACACCTAAAGTTGAGATCAGTGTTTGATTTCTGTAATTGTTTAAGCGAGGTATTCATCCCTCTAATGTTTGCCGCCATAACTATTTTCTGAGGTGTTTTCCTCAGCTAAAGCTATGCATGGCTTTTCACTGGCTTGAGTGAGGTAGAGTAATGGCTCCCACTGCGCATGTGTGGTTTTGCACTAACCATCAGTGGAGAGCAGTGGTAGTAATGGCATAGCTTTTCTGTAGCTGAGGGGGATCTCGACTTCACAGTCTTAATGAACCAGTGTAGGAGGGCCATTCGCCTTCATTTCACAGTTAAAAAAAAAAAAAAGTCAGGTATGGTACTGGTCCCCTCCCACTCTATAAGCTGATATGAGGTTAAACGCAGTCTTTAGGTGCTACCTCAGCTTCAAATGGAGTCTATGAATAGTCACAGCACTATTTCAGTTCTGGCTGAATTTTGGGATCGTTGGTGTTGGGGGTCTAAGGCAGGCATTCACTGTGTCAATTTAAATACCGGAAGCCATGAATGGCTTTTTTGCAGGCCCAGGGAGATGCTAAGCATGGTTGCCTCTACATGTGTGCTGCGTTGGGTTAATGAGCATGGAAGCGTGGCCGTACTTGTGGCTGCGCAAATCCATGGAGGGTTTTCAGCTCTACCTCTCCCACCACTATTCAGTGTTAATAAGAAGAGTATGAAATGCAAAATCATGCAAAAGTCTTGGCTGACATTAGGACTACAGTCTGATTATTACTGGAAGACTTAGCAGGTTTCCACTGCTTTAAAGGATGAAAAGGTGGAAACCTAAACCAGACAATTGAATGTCCTTGCTTGAACCCAGTGCAGCGGAGCTCAAACGAAACTTTATGACCAGCTGTGGTGAACACTCCCAGCTGGACTAGATTAGTTATTGCATTTATTTTACAGGATATTATCAAAGAGCAGCAGCAGCCAGAGATACACAAAAATTGGAAGAGGGAGAGAGAGAGAGAAAAAGAGTTCTAGAGAACAAAAAGGATTGAAGATGAGAGGTATGAAATTATTTATGCTTGATTCCAAAACAGTGTATTGGTGACTTGTTTCAGAGTATCTCGTGCTCAGTTGCTGGGCAGGCTGTCTAGCATGGGCTGCAATTTTGATCTAGAGTGAGGAAAAACAAACTATTTAAAAAAAACAGCTTGCAGGAGGAAACAAAAGTATTTGAATGTACCCCATTATGTAATTTGCTTGACATAGTGGGCAGACTGACAGTAGTGGGATGTGTATTTGGTGTGCATACCTGTCAATTAACAACTTGGGTATCTGTACCCAGCACATGCTACTGTCATTCAGAATAAAGTAGATAATTATAATAGGTGCTGGATATTGGTTTGTCTGACAATGAGGGTTAAGTACAGAGGATGAGGTCAGAAGACAGCAACTGATTTTCAGTTTCAGACTTCTTCCTCTTCAAATGGAGGGTTATTTTAGCAATTTATGGGTTGGTTAGAGCAGTATTTAAGGGTTTGTCCCCTGTTTAATAGGTTGATCTTGCTCCAGGAGGTTATGAAGTATGCGCCAAACCCCTAGGTTGCTCATATTATGGTAGCCCTATAATTGTATTCATTTTCATGTAATTGTGGTTATCTGGCTTATACTGGCATATTGTTTACAGGGAGAGTTACGTAAGGAAGCCAGGAGTTGGTAATAGTGATGGTGGGGAGTTACACTGATGTAACTCCGGTTATTTGTTGACTTCTTAAAGTAGTAAAGAGCAATAGCTTAGAAACTGTCCCTATATTATGTTGTTGCCCAGCTGTTACTTACAGTTTGTTTAGAGGTTTGCCTTGGTGAAATTGGGGAAGATGACGGTCATGTATTTTGTTGTTATATTGCACTGCATGGACATTTCTGCCCTGAGGTTAGTTAATTTATGGCTTTTTTTTTATACTTTGGGTTTCTCCATTTGGGGTTTTCATATCTGTAAGGTAACTTATGGAGACATTACGTGGCGGGGGGGGGGGGGTCATAGAGATAATGTCTGCCACATAGACATGTTCAATTTGTAAAGACAAGGTGATTAATTTGTTTTTCTTTTGCAGATCGTGGAGGTATGGAATTTGAGTGGGCATCAGTTGGTGACCTGAAGGATGGGGATTCGAAAGGTGACGGAAGCTGTTTCAATGGAGCCCCAGTTGCTTCTGTGGTCCACAATGCCATCAGAGATGGGTGAGCACTGAGTGAGCAATGGTCAGTGCCCTCCTGACATGACTTTGAAAGGTAATGGATTCTTCTTGTACGGATTTTGTTAGTTGGAATTGTGCACAATGGGGTTGCAGAAGGTGGTATGTTTGTGTCAAGGTAATGCAGAGCTGGGGCTGTGTATGGGGAGTTTGGTGTTGCAGGTGGGGCAGAATCACAACAATCATAGGAGCATAGAAAACTATGAGGTTAATGGTTTTAGGGTTTGTTGTAGGTCAGCAGAGTCCAATTTCTTAAGTCCGCATGCAGTTCCTTCTGTCCATCGAGGGACATGGGTTGAATCCTGGGGTAAATTTATAGTCATTCATACAGCTTGGTAATGGTAAAGATAGATAGATAGATAGATAGATAGATAGATAGATAGATAGATAGACAGATAGATAGATAGATAGATAGATAGATGAGGCGCACTTATCATGTCAATTGTGGCTTTTGGGGAGTTATGCATTATTGAAGTTACATGATGATCAGTTTAAGTGGGTTGCTTGGGTAGGGGTTAATAACTTGGTAGTTTACCATTGTGTGGCCTTTGGGTTAATTTACTAGGGATAGACCTTGGCACAGATGAATTGGGTTGGTTGTGGGCATATGACAGAACATAAAGTAGACGGAAAAGGGGATTGTTTCAGTTATAGTAAGGCAGGGTGAATGGAGCACATTGAGGTCACAGATAATTCTACTGCAGGTACATTAAGTCATGTCAGAGTTACTGCATTTTGGGTAGTGTGGGGGTAAGTGAAGAGTTACTTTGGGGGAAGGGTACAACTGTGTTGGGGATTGTTAATGGGGAGTGTGGGATTTCCCAAATGGGTTAGAGTCATAATAGTCATAAGATCATAGGAAGTTATTAGGTTAATGGCTCCAGGGCTCTTGCAAGCCAGCCAAGTTCAGCCCTTGCCTTCAGATGGGTGGAACCCTTGAGGTGGATTTAGTTACCCATCCAGTTGATTAAACAGTGTTCATGGAGGGTCGGTGACGTATTCTGTCAGACAGGAAGCTGGTGTCTGATCTTAAGGTGGTATCACTGGGGTGACATTTGTTCCTCAAGTAGATACTGGTAATGTCACATACCAGGTTAAGGTTTTTAGAAAGAAGCATGTGGATTATTTCGCTGGTGCCTTGGGTGGGCATCAGATGGATGACAGGTTGGATGGTATATATCAGCTGTTAACAATATATCAGGTCTGAGGGGCATTGTTGGTATGCAAGGGTTGGGAATATGTAGGAACTAGGTATTTCTGTGTCCAGGCTAGTTTTATGGTTTAAGCAGGACATGGTTATGGTTTCCTAACATTTGTTTCAGGTTGTTTCATTATTGGATGTGAAGGTGATACATTGAAAGGGAAGCCTTAAAGGAGAAAGTCAAGGGTAAGTAGTACATTAAGGATGAGTTTGGGTAGATGAATTGCATTGCTCATAGGAGTTTTATTGGCTTTTAATGTGACGGGAGAGGGAGGCTGTATTTTAGGGGGATTGGTGAAGTTGGTTTTAATTTAGCAGGCATCAGTTTTGCAGTGGAATTTGAGGTGAATAGGGGTTTGTTTTCATTTGGTTGATATGATAGTGGTAGGGTTTGTTGGTTCTGGCAGCTGAGGCATAGCAGGTGGGGGTTAGAAGGGTTAAATGCTTGTTGGCAGGATCATGGGGCTGGTTATAAGGAAAGTCTATGGTACAGGGGCGTTATTTTGGTCAAATGGTTGCATCCACCAGGGGTAGGAGATTAGTGGGTTGGATTGGGTAAGCTGGCTCGGGCTTGTGAGCAAGGTGGAGTGTTTTGAGAAGGAAGATTTAAGCTCTGATTTACTGCACTTTCATGGGAGACAGGGCTGGGGCAAATTTACTATATTCTGGACAGTGGTTCATATAAGCATAGAGTAGGTGCTGTATGAGGAAGATTGGCTGACATTGCTCATGAAAGAAAAGTGGTTACTGGGGGTTTGATATGTCGAGGGTCAGTTGTTATAGTTAGCGCGGTTACTGTTTCATGGATGCATTCATGTCATTAACAAGGGGTTTTGGTTGCCAATTGTGTGTTTGTTTTGTGTTTTTATGGATGGTGGATATGATGAGGAGTTTATTAGATAATTGCTTCATTAAGAAGGGAAATGGCAGTTGGTCATTAATATATCCAGTGGGTGATCAAGAGGCTGCAGTTAGGCATGATGGCATGTCTCTAATCTTGTTTGACCTGGTGATATTGGGCAGTTTCAGGTTTGGTGGTATATTGTGCATGTGTAGTTTTGCATGGCTTGGGTTTACTGTTTGTGGTGTATTTGGGGTTGCACTGCTAAAAGGCCATGAAGGTGGTTTAAATGTTTTAATGCTTATACAGGGTATTTGGTGATGCCAAGATTGCTATTAAAAGGAATTTTGAAAAGAGATCTCAGGTTATGATATTCCTTGGGCAGCAAAATGGGGCAGCAATCTGATGTGTAGTATGCAATTGCCTCTGCTTGGTTTCAATTGGCAGTGGGCTTAGTGTTTGGTTGTTTAGTTGACTAGTAATTTTCCGAGAATCATTACGAAGCTACTATGGGTATGGTAGTTGGGTAACTGAGTATTTCATTCCTATATAGTGGGCACGCTAGCTTATGGTTTGTTACTTTAACATTGGAGAGGGTTCAGTTGTTTGCTTTCAGTGCAATAGGCAATTGGCTATTTTGTTATTTATGTGATAGGGATTTCAGAGGTGAAGGCACGGATACAGTTTAGTTAGGCAGGATGGGGTACACTGAATAATGCTTGGCTTAATGTCTTTTAATGTCAGCTAGGTTGTTGGAAGGTTGGTCTGGGAGGGGGGGAACAGCCTGGTCAGGCTGGTGGGCAGAGAAGAGGACAGGCTTGCCCTCTTCTATTCCCCCTCTGGTTTTGGATGTTCATTTCAATGATTTGGGAAAGGAAAGGGAGCAGTTGGACACTGCTTGATAAATAAGTGAGTGGGGGTAAGGACGCTCTTTATTTGATTGTATGTTTAATTCAACAAATGGTAAATGAAGTGAGTAATGGGACACTGCTTCGTGAGTATAAGTGAGCGGAGGTAAGGATGCTACTTATTTGGTTGGAGGTATAATACAATAAATGGCAAATGAAGTGAGTATTGGGATGCTGCTTCATAAGTAAGTGAGTGGTGGTATGGACGCTGCTTACTGGATCAGGGTGAGTAAGGTCACGCTTTCCTAGTTAACATTACATGGATGTTTATGCTGTGATTAATATCAACTATACTATGTTTCAGTTGTAATTAATAAATATCGGTTAACAAAGTTATGTTTATGAAACTTTAATAAAGGTTGTCAAACGTCATTCAGTGTGATGTGTTCTTGAAGGAGACCAGGACAATAGAGAATCGTGTGTAGCACAGAACCTTGAGGGGGAGGCCACAGTTGATTGTTTCCATTTCTGGTAAGGTTAATGACTGCCTAGCCTGTAATGTGTCATTTTCTAGTTATCCTTTAGTCTGGTCAACACACACAAATCTGCATAAGCTCAGGGAAACATTCAGTACAAATACTCCTGTTCGACTGTTTAAACAATGTTGTTGTGGAATAAAGAACAAATATAATAACTTTGAAGAAATTGCTACAGCTACTGTAAGCCTTAAAATTATGCCTTCCACTTCCTGCATGCCCCTGATCTTCTAAACAAAAACTCATCCCTGCAGAAACATTAACTACAGCGTATTCATTTATTTGGGTAAATAGCTAAGCACAAATAGTTCATCTTGCCACATTATTTACTTATTTATTGACATTTGATTGCCAGGAAAGTCCAACTGGATAGAGGCCCATTATCAGCAGAGGCCCAAGGAGAAAAGCTCCAAATTATTACAAAACATCTTAAGGAAAATAATTATACAATCTTCAAAATAAAAATAAAACTTCTGCAGGTAAAATAATTATAACAAATTAAACATAATATAAAAAAATGGTTAAGAATTGATACAAGGTGTATGACCATCATTTAACATTTAGTGAAATTTTAAACAGTTTGTAGAGAAATTAAAGGAATTGCAATAAGAAGTAAGGGAAAAAAAACAGGATTATAGTATATTTGGAGAGAAAGTCAGGGAAAAGAATTAGATAGCAGTAAGCAAGTAAGTGAAAGAGAGAGAGTAAGGAGGTACAGGGAATGAAAAGGTAGTTGTTCACATGTAGGGATAGAGTTTATCCTGGTTTTGAACAAGAACAGAGCCAGATTTTAGCTAGGAAGTCTTTCAGAGTGGTTTTGAAAGATGGGATGGAGGGTATAGACCTGATGGATACAGGTAATGAGTTCCAGGCCTTAGCAACCTTGTACGAGTACAGACAGTGCCCAGCAGATTTGGTAGGTATATAGACAGATAGGAGTTTTTGATCACTGGATCGCAATGACTTATTGAGCACATAGCTGTGTAGAATGTTTTAGTGCTATACAGGCAGATAGAGGCTGGATAATGTTTTAGGTGGTAAGACATTGTATATATGTTAGTCGATCTTACAATTCTAACTAATTTAAGCTTTTCAGTGCTGTACAGTGGTGAGTTCTGAATGGGCTATGTGCTGCAAATTTAGCAATGTTGTTATAGCATTGTTCAAGTTTCAATTTTTGTGAAGCCTGGAAGGATGGGAGCACCATAAAGAAGAGCGGGGAGGAGATAAGTAGTGGCAAGTGTGGTTTTAGTTGCATCAGTGAGAACGTTTTTGGTTATATAAAGCATCCCTAATTTTTGATGATTTTTTTTCTTATGCAATTTTGTGTATGCAGGTCAAATGTAAGATTATCATCCACTATCACCCCTAATAGTTTGCTATGAGAAGTGACTTCAGTGGTTGTATTATTGAGACGGGACTTTAAATTTTGTTTTTCATAAGAGAGGGATTTGGAGAAAAAAGTTTGTTTTCTTAACATGAGTTGTGAGTTACGAAGCCATGTTTCAGTGGCTGTTAAAGCTTCCTGAGCAATTTTTTGAGGTGTACCATGTTGTCAGATGTACAAATGAGGGTAGAACCATCTGCTTATTGTGTTAGGATGGCCTGTTGTGTGGAAGTATAGAGGGTATTGGTGAAAATGTTAAAGTGGAGGGGGCCATGGATAGAGCCTTGTGATGCACCATACACCAGTGGTGACTGGGAGGTAAGGAGAGTGTGTGGAGTGCCAGTTTACTGACTGATACCTATTGGAGAGATAGCTTTTGAACCACAGAAGGGTGGACTGATAAAGAACTAGTAAGGACATTTCAACTACAAGTTTGCTGAGACAAACTATGTTGATGGCTTCAGACAAGTCTAGAAATAAGGAAGAGACTAGCTTGCCATTATCTCTAGCTTTATTGACAGTATCTGTATAGGTTAGAAGGGGAGTGCTAGTACTATGGGAAGGATGGAAGCCATGTTGTGTAGGAGATAGAAGTTGATCCTGGAGGAGATAATCTAGCAATTATTTTTGAATGCATTTTTCAAGTATTTTGGTGAGGGGAGATAAGATTGCTATAGGTCTAACGTTATTAATGTCTGTTGAATTATCCTCTCAAGGTCACACAGCCCTGTCATGGTACACAGTAGTACCAAAACTATATGCTTTATGTTAGTAAAAGGTATTCACCCTCATGTTCACAGAGATACACCTGCTAAGTACATAAATAAATAAGCCTTCCCAGGAACTCCAAGTAGTGAATGGTGATGCAAAAAGGAATTACGTTCCAGCAAACAGGGAAATTATTTAAAAGCTGTAACCCATTTATTTAAAAACTGGATAATAGAAGTAAAATATGTTAGAGACAATATAATGGTGCTTTACTAATGGCTGAATTTGTTTCAAGAGGATGAACCAAGTCAGGAGTAAAACTAGTATTACTTTCATCCAAAATATGGTGCATTGTTTACGATAATGATTATAAAGTAGTGTTTGAATAATGTTACCTCATAGTGAGAAGCGGCTGATAGGACTACAGCATGTAGAGGATGTAGGATTAAGTACTTTTGGATGAGGAATAATATTGTCATCTTCCATTCTTCAGGTATGCAGGCAGGAATGAGACAAATATTACAGATGCAGGTAAGACGGCAATAAAGATGCAAGCTTTTTTAAGCAACATGGTAAAAAGTGATATGTTGACCAAAGAGCATCCAGTAGGAGATCTGATAAAAAAGGGTTGGATTAATGCAGAAAATAGGGTTTTGAAATTGAATTTAAGTGGACAGTTGCAGTTTGATTCAGGTAACTTAAAAGTTATATACTTAAGAGGATGAAGTACATGAGGAAGGGGTACTTAGGTCTCTGAGTGCTTGAGCACTTTCTGAAGATGTGACTGAGGGACTGCTTTCATCAAAAAGAGCATAAAAAGTGGAGGATGTTGTGGCATAGCTTCAGAAAGTATATGTTGTATTACCAAGTAATACATCTGTGTTTTTTAACAAAATATGAATTTAGCAATGTTGGTACCTCTTCTAATTTTTCCTCTTCTTAAGCGTTGGACTAAAGAAAGACCATATGGATTAAGGCTAGCTTCCCATAGTTACCATACAATAGCTCTGTCTCCTGTTTGTTTTCATTGTCATTTGTTAGGGAACAGTTAGCGCTTTGTAGGTTACATTTTTGCTGTGTAAAATTACCATGATGAGGAAATAGAGTTGGATATGCTAGAGAATAAAGACAGGACCAGAAGACAGAATAATGCAACATGTTGCCCTTATGTTAGGGAAGATTAAAGCAATGAATAATGCCTGTGGTATGTTGAGTTTTATAAAGTGCCAGTGTGACATAAACTGGAAGTTGTCAGGAATAGAACTTCATAGTGCCAATGTGTAGTGGCATTTATCTGCAGAACCAGTAAGAAAGTGGACATTGAGGCCATGGAGAGAATCTTGGAGAAGTTCGGGTATGTTGGGAAAGTTATGAGCTGAGTAAGACTAAAGTAATTTGAGAGTTAGTATTTTTTTTCTTTTTCGTATGTGTGTATTGGGAGTCCAGTTCATGGCAAAGTCGTGAATAAACTTAAAGTGTAGTTTGTATAACAATAGTGATAAGCTACTGAGTATGGGACTGGCTTGCTGAGATGAGGGAAGAGGACACTGTTGGTAGGCAGAAGCAATATGGGTATTGGTTCAGCTGCCAAAAGTGAAAATCCCAGTTTGGGTCTCTGTTTAAGACTGATGGTGAGAAGTCAAAAATATTGGCATTAAGGTTTTTACCATTTTATAATAAGGAATCTAAATAGCTATTTTTACAGAAAGAGAGTAAATAGTTAATATGGAATGAATGAATGCCTCTGTTTTAAGCCACATTTCAATAAAGGGCACAGTGGTTTGCTTGTGGAGTGTCATCCAGTCTTCATAATATTTGATATTGTACCTCATTCTCCTAAGAATTCTGTGTGTACTTTTTTTTAAATATTAGTGACTTAAGATTGGGGAGGGACAAAAAGGTGAAGGTTTTTTTACAGAAGAAGGAGACAGGATTTACGTTGGACACCTGACATTAACATTATAAAGATTAGAGACTACAGCTGAATGAATGGATTTTAAGAATGAATGAAAAAAGGAGGAAAAGATAGCAGAGGACTTGGGGAATGAGAGATGAATGATAAAGACATGAGGAAACGTGAAAAGATTGTTTGGTTATGAGGAGGTGGAAGGATGTGGAGGTGGTTTCCTAAGTAACATTATGATGGACTGACCAAACCTGGGAGGTGTGGAGGGTAGGAGGTGGAGACTAATATGTGGAGAGTAAGACAGCTGTAGATGTAACTATAAGGACAGCAGTCTGCACAGATGAGACATGATGGGGAGCAGCAGGTGAAGAATGGGATTCAATATGGTTGTAAGAAAAAAAACAGATACATTACATTGAGGCATAAGCAGGATAGGAGAAGAGTTACTGTACATGACAGAAGTAAAGTAAAAGAAAGAAGTGAAGGTGAGAAGAAAACAATAGTGGTATACTGTACGTAGTACAGGTACAAATCTTACAATTAATATCTTAATATCTTATAGGAGATTAGAAGGGGTAAATTAAAAGGAGTGGGGAGTTAAAGCCATAACATGCTTAAATCATGAAATAATGTTTAGAATGAAAGCAGGATGAAAAAAGATATTGGAACTGCAGTTACACAGAAGATATAGAATAAGGTTCTTATATTGTCTACAGTGGCTACTACTGTCCAATATATTAGAATTTTTGTGGAAATAACATAATTTTTTGTTTGTTTTGTTTTTTTTTTTTGTTTGTTTTTTTTGTTTTGTTTTTTACACTCCAGCTAGGCTATCAAATATGTACTCTGAATTAATTCCAAGCTGTTGGAGATGTTGAGATCTAGAGGTACATGGGAGCTCATATTTTGGAGCATTGATAAACTAAGTAGTTTTAAGGCAAATGTAGATAGGTTTATACTAATTGGGGGTGAGTACCTCTTTATGAAACAATTGCATTTATTATGCACTAATAACAACACAATTGTCTCTGAGAAGAAAATGACTCTGGTTTTGGCTTTTAGCAGTGCCAGAAAAGAAAGTGATAACTAGGAAGTAGAAGCTCCAAGAAGCACAAAAAGTGAAAGATGTGACTACCCTGACAGAAATCCTAAAGTAGGCTGAAATTAGATGGGAAGGAAGAGGCTCTGTGAGATGGGGTAAGAAGTGATAGGTCTGGGACCAAATGATAATGGATTAGAGGGATTTTTGGTGATCTAAACCTATGAAATTGAGGAAGACTGAGTACGTTGTCCCACAAGAATGGAACATTGCGTTGTCCTATACTAGTAAAGTTGTTAGATTCCACAGGCCAGTGTAGGTGAATGTAAGGGGTGTAATTAGTTTTAATTTTACTTGATAAATAATTTTTAGTAAATTGGATTGATTAAATTTAACATGCTTGTCATAAAACAAGGTATTCAGGATTATACTATGGTGAACATTATAACTGGAAATTAAATTAGATTGCAAGCTCTGGCCTTGGGCTGGACTGCCTGTATAGGAAAAAGTGGGCTTCGGTTTTAGTTGGCTTGCAACTACAGTGAGATGTATGAACTTTACGCATGAGGGCACTGTAACTGTAACAAATGTTCAAGTCAATGGAAGCTGAAAAAAAAAAGAAAGTTGAATATTATATCTTTCTGTACTTGAGTTTAACTAACAAAAGATGTTCTCTTTCCTAAAATGAAATACTAGTTGAAGGTGGCATTAACATACAAAGCAAAATGAAAAAAATACAACCATGTATGTAGGGAAATTATAGCATTTTATATCACATGTAAATAGTCATTCTTAAATTTGCCCTTGTTGCTTATTTTTATTGGAGAAAAACAAGCATCTATTACGCTTCCACAGAGTTCTAAAATTGTATAATATTCAGTACTAACATTGTTTCTAAGATAGCTTTGTATCATTTGTTAAAATAAACAATTTCTGATTTAGTTTTATTGTGAAATTAATCAAAGTAGAATATGAACAGTTAAAAGTTGTTTGTGGCATCTAATAGAACAGATTTATCAGTTTTGAGTTATAGGTGTGCAATAATTAAACATAGGTGCATGATAATAATAGCTATCTATCTTCATAGAAACATACCACATTACAGGCTAAAAATACCCTGTATGCTCTGTCAAGGGGTAGTAATGAAATGTCATTGCCCCTTGAGGATTGTATATACAATTTAAGGCATCCAATTTAGTTTAGACATGTATAGCAAGAAGCAATAAGGAACAATTTTAGATTTTGTTTTTTAACAAGTCCTGGAAATTTAGTGAAGACTAGTCCTACTTTAGCAGGATTGATTTTGCTGCCTTACACTACCATCACTCCCACCACACCACCATCTGCAACATTTTCTTCATTCACTTTATTTTTCATACTCAAAAGAATCAAACCAATAATATACTTAAATGTCAAATTAATTATTCACTCTCATAACAAAATAATCCAAAAACATGGCAGGCCTGCTAAAAAAACATAAAAATAACAAAATGACACTCCGAAAATGTCCACAACTTCTTTACTATAAAAAACTAAACGCTGTCCTTCTTGAACTTAACAAAACTTCCTCAGAGTAAAAGAAATTGCATCACTTCCTAAACTCTCACAACAACACATTCCCACCTACAGCAACCAAACCAGTTTTATATTATCCCTCATTTACACACGTGATCATCTGTAACTTATTTCTTTTTTTTACTCATAAGTTTTTATTAAGTTTCTTGAAATTTTAACAAAGACTACTTGTAGATTATCCAAAAGAAATATCAAGATGTAAATAATAACAAGAGTAACTGATATATTTACATTATATTCATTGGCCTGAGTATAAATTATATAATAAACCAATCTAAGTCAAATATGTAGATATTTTAGATATAAGTTTATCTTTCATCTTCTTGATACCGAGCTTTCAAGAAGAGACTGCATCCATTCTCAATGTTTCAATAAGATGAGTTACCTTCTTCCATGGATTGTTGCTCCATTTCTTAGGAATAATCCTTGACTCTTTTACTTTTACTTCCATCAATGCTGTTTCATTTAGAAGGTTCATACATTCTTCAAAAGTTGGTGGTTCAGATTTGGAAAGCCATTTCCTAGAAATACATTTTCTAGCCACTGCTAGAATAGTCCATAGCAAATATGAATCTTTCCTATTCATTTCTAGTTTTTCAGTAACATTCAGGAAGATTAAAGATTTTGTTAATGCAAAAGTGTCTGAAAATAAAGCTTGCAGAAAATTTCTAATGTCTACCCAAAATATTTTAAGTTTAATGCAATCATGAAAAATGTGTGTCCAGTCTGCTTTACAGGTTTGCAAACATCTCCAACAAATTACACTATTAGAAGAAACTAATTTATTGAGTCTATTAGGTGTATAGAATGATCTGTGCAGAAATTTCCAAGTACATATTCTCCAGAATTGAGTGTTAGATGTTAGTTTAACATAGTACAAATGATTAGTTTTGTTTTCTGGAGTTAGATTAATTGAGTACCCTTTAGTAATGAAATTCCAGTAACTTTGCTTAGGCTTAACTTTATAATTTATTAATAATTTATATATATTTGAAATAGTGTTATTCCAATTAAAGTTATCATATATGATTTCATATATAAATTTTATGAAGTTTTGCATATCTTTAAAAGGAGAACTACTAATTGTTCTGCTCAAATCAGACGTGTATAGTGTTATATTTTGAAGTAATAACCAGTCAGATGAGGATAAATTATAGGTATTGGCTATTTGTTGACTATCAATTGGTTTTAAATCTTTAATACAGTGGTGCCAGCAAATAAAATTTTTAGTTTCCCATAAAATGAAGACATTTCTATGTATCTTGTTGAGAAAACCCTTTGTAGTGCTAAAAGGAGTTAGGATATTCATCCAAATCCTTATGTCTGGATTGGACATAATAATTTTTTAAATATGTTAAAGATATAGTTTATGAAAGTCAGATTAGTAGGTTTTGTTTTGTTATATTGGATACATATACATAAAATATGCCATGGTAGATTATAATATCTGTCTAACATAGCATTTTTTATCAAAGAATTTTCATTCAAAAGAATAATAGTAAGTCATTTTTTTTCCAATTGGAGGAGTAGCTAGGGTCTATCCAATTAATAACAATTATAAAGATGGAAGCTCTAATGTAAGTTTCTACATCTGGAAAGTTAATTCCTCCTTGTTCCCAGGATCTGATATGATGTGTGATAGCTATTCTGTTTCTATTAGGATACCAAAGGAATTTTAAAAAACATGAGTTATTTTTTTTTTAGTATAAGTTTGTCTAGAATCCTGGGACTAGCTTGGGCTATATAAAGAATTTTCGGTAATAATATAATTTTTATTAATTGTAGTCTATCTTCAAAGTGCAGATTGATTTTGTTCCATTTTGTGATATAAATATTTAAGAAGTTTATGAGATTGTTATAGTTAATATTTAGTATGTCTTCTATGTTATTACATAAAGTAATACCTAAGTAATTTAGAGTGAGTACTTGTTTACCAATTATGTGATTTTCATCCACTAAGATTTTATTCTTTTTGTTCAACACTAGGTAATTAGATTTTGCTTTGTTAAAATATAGACCTGAGACTAAGTAAAAATTTTCTACCTGAACATCCAATTCCTCTAACAATTCCTTTGAATAAGTCAATGTGAGATGTACATCATCTGCGAAAAGCATAATTTTAGAATTATATTGTCCATGTATATCGATACCTTTTATTATAGGATTTAAGCAGATTGAAGAAGCAAAAGGTTCAATAGCTAGAGCAAATAAAACTGGGGAAAGGGGACATCCTTGTTTTGTACCTTTTGTAATAGCAATTGACTCAGAGGTGAATGGACCAAGTTTTAGATATGCTAGGTTATTTTTATAAATATTTTTTATCAGTGAAATGAATGTGTGAGGAAATTCATAGAGTTCTAATATTATAAATAAATAGTCCCATTTTAATGAGTCAAACATTTTTTCTATATCTAGGGTAATTAATAATGCTTCTTGATTATTTCTATTTAAGATGTCAATTATAGTTAGAATTCTTTGAATATTATCATTAGTTCGCCTGTTATGGATAAAACCAGTTTAATCTTCATTTATAATATGGGGTATGATTTTTTTTTATTCTGTTGACAAGAATTGACATAAATATTTTATAATCATTATTAAGAAGATAAATAGGTCTATAGGAGCTACATAATGTAGAGTATTTACTCTCTTTTATGATGGGTGTGATTAAGGAGTAACGCCAAGAAGGTGGAGTTCAATTATGCGTTTGGATTTCGAGTAAAGTTTCATGGAATAGTGAGATTATGGATGTTGGAAAATTTTTATAAAGTTCAATTATAATACCAATGCTTCCTGGAGCTTTATTACTTTTGCTTTTCTCAATATGTTTCTGTAATTTTTTTGTGTGAGATTTATTTCTGTAATTCTAGTTTTAATGTTTCAGAAATTTTCTTAATATTTGAAGAATTTAGATCTAAATTTGAAATATTACTATGAGAATTTATAATTCCAAAGTGTTTTGTATAATGATACTTGAAGACGTCAAGTATATCACTTATGTCTGAAACATTTCTATTATTTTTTCCCTCATGAAAAATGTTGATTATGTTATTTGCTTTAGATTGTTTTTAGCTTGTAAAGCTAAGTTATGAAGTTGTCTAGGAGATGTGGAATATGCATTTAATTTTAATTTTTCTAAAGCCAAATTAGTCTTGTGAGTTAAGATTTCATTATATTTTTTATTTAGTTCATCAATTATCATTTTATTATTAGACATAGGTGTTAGATCCTTATTTTTTGCCTTTATTAGCTGTTTTTGTATATTATGTAGTTCTGATTCCCATTCTTTTGATTTATTTTTAAACCATGTAAGAGTTTTGCCATATATATGAGCTTTAAAAGCATCCCATATCATAACTATGTTTATCTCTTTAGAGTAGTTAGTGTCTAAAAAATTGTAGTTCTGATTCTAATCAAGGTTTAAATTCTTTTAATTTTGTGATATAAGCTTTTATTCTTGTTATGTGCGTTAGTTTTTTAAAATCTGTTTGAAGTTTTAAAATGAGAAAATTATGATCAGATAAAGGGCAAGGGATTATTGAAAATTTTATTATTTTAGTGTTCAATTCTTGTGAGATAAATAATTTCTCAATTCTAGTTTGTGTTCTAAATCTAAAATCTTGATGTGAGAATAATAGTGAATTAACTTTTTTGAAAGTGAAAGTATCGACTAAACTAAGGTTTCACTCCATTTTTTTAATATTTTTGCTATGGGAACAAGATGAAGATTTCTTAGGTTTGTGGTCTCAGAATTGTTCGGTATACAATTGAAGTCTCCTCCTACTATTAAATTATCTTTCTATGAATTACTAATAAAGTCTAGATGTTTTTAACTGTCTTTGTCCCTATGCCAGGATACCCATATAAATTCACCAATGTCCAAATAAATTTCAATGTGACTAATGTCATAAGGCCTTCTTCATCTTCATAATTAAAGATAATTTGGGGAAAAATAATGTCTTTCTTCCAAAGAAGCATTACTCCTCTAGTTTTTGATTTGTATGATGCATGTGATATCATTAAATATTAATTTGGACACCAAATATGCTTATCCTCTGTTTTGAAATGCATTTCTTGAAAAAAAAAATACATGTGGTTTGTTTAGTTTTAAGTACCTCAATAAATTAGATGTCTTCCTTGGATTATTCAAACCATTAACGTTAAGAGATAAAAATGACAGATCTCTCCCCATTAATTAGGTCTGTAAGACAAATATATAAATAGAACTCAGGAATCTTCCAAAATATTGAAATTGCAGACTGTTTTTATCATCCTTAAATATTAATGTCAGATTGGTTGCTTTTACTGAGAATTATAAGTTATGTTCACACTCAGGCCGGTTAAAAAACAAGAACTTAAACAATACATAAAAAACTATATATATATAACAAAAAAATTCCAACATTTCAAAAAACTTTCTAATAACCATGGAATGTTGAACATTCCTAATCTGATAGATGAAAGATTAACCCTCATGCCTTAACAACACAACTTTTTTCTTGAGCTCTCTAAAAATTTTACTGGAGTTCTTTTAATTTTGCAGTAAATTATTATAATTCCAATGAGTAAAGAGGTTATTAACTCAATTCTCAACACAATTTTAATTAATATCAAAACATTTCAGTATCATGTTTCATCATTTAACTGATGTAATATTTCTGTACTAAAAACATTTATGATTTTCTTTGAATTATAGCTAGTTTGATTTTAACAAGAGATTCTGATATGTGAAGATAGTAACCACATAACTTTTATACAAATAATTCAGTGTGAAGTAATTTTCCAAATGACATTCTATTAAATTAGTTCTCTTTCCCCCTTTTTTACCTTTTTTCTTTTTTTTCCCCTCCCCTTCCCTTCCCTCTCCGAGCTACTAGATCTTCTTAGAATGCATATTTACTATATGCTGTTTCCATGTTTACAGGGAAACTGACCTGTCACATTGTTCAACAATCCAGTATCAACTCAACTATTACATTTATTTCAAAAGGGCATACATTTTGTGAGCTTCAGAGTGTATTCCGTCCCTTTGCTATATAATTAGTTGTATATCTTTAACCACTCAAATCTGATTGCCTGTCAACTGAAACATAAGTTATATTGCAACTAAACTAAAGCATTCCAACAAACATAACTTTGCTTGAGTTTTGAGGAATAATGTATTATATGTAACACTGTGCATAGTTTCATCTTTCATGTCAACTTATAATCAACAAAAAAGTCATAAGAGTAAATAGATTATTTTGTAGAAAATAATGTATGATAAAACCTGTGTTACCCTAAAAAGTAGGAGCCATCATCTAGTTTACACAATCTTTTGCATATTATGCTCCATTTATGTCACATGTGTTTGCATGCTTCAGCTTTCTATATAAAATTATATAATGGATTTTACCTGACTTGCATAGTGCAAAGTGGTACTCAATCAGTCCTTGTCTACAACAGATGATTGCTCTGAAAAGGTGACCTTAAAACAGTGAGTAATATAGACAAGGAGCAAGTAATATGTACCTGTGTACTTTTCATTCACAGATATTGAGATAGGGTCACTCTTGCAACCATAATAATCCTGAAAGTGTATTGTAATTTTCCTAGCAGATTCATGCAGTGTCTAAATCTTTAGTGAATCTAACATAATAAAGTGTCATTTGGTGACTGTATGGATTTCACCGAACCCATCTACATAAGATTTCCTTTAATAAATGTGTAGATTTGGGATATTCTAAGGGTGCAGCTTTTTGATCATTCTTTTTTATTTATTTCTTCTAGTCTTTGAAATATATTCTTATTCATAAGGTCAAAATTGATTAGATTAAAATTATTTAATGTAGTTCTAACACATAGTTTATAGCACAATATGTAGTGATAATGTAAAATATATGAAGTATCAGAAAAAAGTAAGGGATGGTTAGTTGAAAACCAAACATTAAAGTGTTGGAATTAGTCACACTCTTTATTTATTTATTTATGTGTGTGCATGTGTGTGTGTGTGTGTGTGTGTGTGTGTGTGTGTGTGTGTGTGTGTGTGTGTGTGTGTGTGTGTGTGTGTATGTGTGTGTGTGTGTGTGTGTGTGTGTGTGTGTGTGTGTAAGTGTGAATGTGTGTGTGTGTGTGTATTTATATACCAACTCAGTAATCGCCATGCCTTGGAAAAAAATTGAATATTCTGATAAATAGAATCTTGAGTTTATTATGTGAAGTCCATCCTTTCAGCCATTCAATCTATTTAATTTGGATCATGTTCTACCAGGTCTTTATATTTCAAATGCTTGCCCCTGTGGAAACACATGGCTATACAGTGGATTTATTAAAATTAGGACAAGTACAAAGAGAAAACTGCAACACTTGCAAATGATAAGAAATGAAAGAGTTATTTGTTTACAGTGTCAGCATATAAAGCAAGCACAGCTAGTGCCCATGATAATGGACGTTGATAATGAAGGAACCTGGCATCAATACTGTCACAACAATAGCAGTGAATAAAAGAAAATTGGGGATAATGTCTAAACAACTTTGTGTGCAATCAAGTATTTGTACGATTATGTATGTGTAATAGTCATAAGTAAGAGTGGATTAGTCACAGTCTTTATTACTTATTACCTTCCTCATTTCTCTAAGCTGTTCGTCTTTTCCCATTCCTTTTTCTTACCCCTCCCTTATTATATCTCCTATTCAAGTATAAAGTATATAAATGTATGCCTATCACGTTAAGAGGAATGAGGAAGTACAAAAAATGATATACTCTGCAGTGTTTCAGCTTTACCACAAATCCTTCCGACTCACAAGGAAGTATGTCATTTAATGGGAGGTAACTCATAGGGGATACTTGATTCAAGCAGTAAGTGAAGAGAAAGGATGAAGAAAGGGGCATCGGCGTGGACAAGATTATCGTTCATCAGAAAGGGACCTCTGAATCAAAGCAGGTGAGAGAGTGAGAAATAGAGTGACACACTAGCCGAAACCTACCATCCCATCTGATCTTTCCCTCCCCACCCTCCACTTTAATTTAATGATACTTCAAAGCTACATGACTTAATTGAGAGACCAAATGTAACTATTGTTGAGGTCTCCTACATTAATATGACTGAATAGACTGTTCGAGCTGGAAGTAAAGCGATAAGCACTTTTTGCGGGCTCGCGGACAACACACTAAAGCTTTCTGACAGTTCTCGGGCTCAGAGAACATTGTGAATTCAAAAACACAAAAAATAACCACAAATGCAGAAACTTTAGCTATTTTTACATACCAGCATGCAAGTATCTTGTATCTAGTGTTATTTTAAAAGCACACATCACTGAAAAAAAAATGAAAAACTCATGTCTGTATGTAACTCAAATGACTCGCTTAACAGAAAGTACAGTGACAGCATATAAAGCTTTGCCTTTTAACCAATTTACCCCCAACTCTCATAGAAAAATAATAAAATGTCATTCTCCTGTAACACATCCTTCCATTTCACTACTACGGACAAGCAATGAGGGAAAAATAATGATTAGACAGTTATTTTAAAAATTAACATTTAGAATAATGTTTATATATTAACTACATGTAAATTTAGAATGAGAGGAAATGAGAAAGCCAAAACCAAGCAATGGAAACGCTTCACACAAGAAATATATCTAGTATGAACAAACAGAAAAGAAAAAAATATTATACATACTTTTTTATTGTCCTTTTAGCAAGTGATTCATAATTTAGTTGATTCTTTGGGAGAAGCAGCAGAAGAAACATTTTTAGATTCAGTTCTTTGTTTTTTTTTTTTCTTTATATCAGTCCATATATTTTTCTCAGGTAATCTTTTTAGTGAGGTAGTTGAAGTCCAGTCCATGTCCTCTGGAATTGCTAGTATGTTGTTGTTTTTAATGAAGGTGTTTCTTCTTGAAGATTATTAAAAGATCTCATTTCATTGGAAAAGAAAATCCTTATTTTTGTAAGATATGTAAATTGGGATTTTATTTTGTTTTGTTTAAGTAGCTTCACCAGTGGCCAGGATTTTTTCCTCATTTCTAGAACTCTGGAGGAATAATCATTGTCAAATCTGATTTGTGAATGTTTATATTTCAGTGGACTTTTCCTCCTTGAAGATTTAAGTACAAGTTCTTTGTCCTGGTAAGAGAGAAATTTGACCACAATAGTGTGGAGATGGATGAGGAAAGTATTGGTTTCCCTATAGCTCTGTGCACTCTTTCTATACCATAGGATAATCATTCCTTTAAACCTAAGATGTCAGGTAACCAGGCATTTAAAAATAAGATAATACCTTCACCTTCTGATTTTTCAGGTAGCCCGCAAATTCTTAAATTAGTTCTCCTTTCTCTGTTTTCCAGATCATCTAGTTTATTAATAAGCAGTTGCAGAATAAATTCACCTTGGGATTCTTCTTCTTTAAGCCTCCCTTCTATGTCACAAAGTGATGTTTCAATGTCAGATAATTTTGTTTGATGTTGTTGTAATAATTCTTTAAAAGTTTCAGTTTGTTTTTGAGAATTTTCTTTTAAATTCTCAAGATTTTCTTTGAAGCTGTCCATTTTCAAGGATAGTTCTTGTAATGTAGAAGACATCAATTGGATTTCTTTTTTCAGTGTAGTTTCTGAATGAGAATTCTTTGAGAAACTCATTTCCACAGTAGAAGATTAAACTCCAGGTAATTCTGACAGGAAAATTTTGATGAATATCTCCCAAAGTTGGTGTGGTGATGGTAAGGATAGATATCTCCAATATTTGATAGTTTTTTCTACAATTAAATTATTATTTTCCTGCTTTTTAGAGTAATTTTGTGGAGCTCTGAAAAAGTGCTGCTTTCAGAATGCCATCTGGGCTCCGCCTCTGTAACTTATTTCTTCAGGACTGACAGAATGTGAAAGGGGAATGTCTAAAAATACATTTTGCATGTTATTTTAACTTGCTGTCCTTGTATCACACATAAGCAGTATTACTTCCTCTGTCCTCTGTAAGGATTCAGCCTAAATCTGTCACAATCATTCATACCCCACCACTCAAAATCTCAGCTCAAGCCTGTTTTCCATTGACCTATGCAGTTGGTCACATATATGTAAAATATTAGTGATTATACCTCGTATAAGATCCTGCATCTTGTGTTTTAAACTGCATCATCAAAAGAAGACACTTTACACTATAGTAACCTCATTAAAATGGTAGTACCTTTAAGTATAACCATTTTACTAAGTAGAGACATTGAACTCAAGACAGGACCCTCACAGATTCAGGTACAAAATTATATATGACACATTACTGTCCATCAGATATATGAACTCTGCTAGCATCAACAATAAATGGTCACAATTTGAAACATGGGCTACACAGCATGACCCTGAAATCATTGTAAATACTGAGTCCTGGCAGAAAGAAGACTAATGGCTGACCTCATTTTTTTTCACAAAATGTTACCTCCTTTGCAAATAAGAGGTCTGGAGGAGGACAATAAGGAAGAGCCATTAATCTTGTTAAAAACTACTCTAACTTGTTTGTCCCTAAATGGACAAATGCACAAGTAATTTTACGTAATTCTAAGTGGTCAAGATATACTATACTCTCTCTCTCTATATATATATATATATATATATATATATATATATATATATACATACATATTGGATATAAAAAGTGTACACACCCCTGTTAAAATGCCAAGTTTTTGTGATATAAAAAATGAGACCACAATAAATCATTTCAAAACCTTTCCCACCTTTAATGCGTCTATAACCTGTACAATTCAATTGAAAAACAAACAAATCTGTTAGGGGAAAAATATAAAAATTAAAAAATGTAAAATAAGCTGGTTGCATAAGTGTGCACACTCTTAAACTAATAATTTGTTGAAGCACCTTTTGATTTCATTACAGCATTCAGTCTTCTTGAGTACACACCTGCCAACAATTAAAGAGACTCTGATTAACCCCAAATAAAGTTCAGCTGTCCTAGTAGGATTTTCCTGACAGTTACTCAGTTGCCTGGTACAGCAAAAGCCATGGTTCGCAGAGAGTTACAAAGCATCAAAGGGATCTCATTGTTGAAAGGTATCAGTCATGAGAATAGTAAAAACAAATTTCCACAGCATTGGATATACCATGGAACACAGTGAAGACAACAGTGACGTTGCAAAGAACTGGACATCCCTCCAAAATTTATGAAAAGACAAGACAAAAACTGGTCAGGGAAGCTGCCAAGAAACCTACAGCAACACTGATGGAGCCACAGGAATTTCTGGCAAGTGCTGGTTGTGTACTACATGTGATAACAATCTCTCATATTCTCCATATGTCTGGACTATGGGGTATGGTTGCAAGACGGAAGCGTTTTCTTACACAGAAAAACATCCAGGCCCAGGTAAAATTTGTAAAACAATACATCAAGTCTCCCAAAACCATGTGGGAAAATGTGTTATGGTCTGATGAGACCAAGGTTGAACTTTTTGGCCACAATTCCAAAAGGTACATTTGGTGCAAAAACAACACTTTGCATCAACAAAAGAACACCATCCCCACGGTGAAGCATGGTGATGACAGCATCATGCTTTGGGGTTGCTTTTCTTCAGCTGGAACTGGGGCTTTAGTTAAGGTGGAGGAAATACCAGTCACTTTTACCCCAAAACTTTCAGGCATCTGCTAGAAGATGAAGATGAAGAGGAATTTCACCTTTCAACATGACAATGACCCCAAGCATTCATCCAAATCAACAAAAGAATGGCTTCATCAGATGAAAATTAAAGCTCTGGAATGGTCCAGCCAGAGCCAAGACCTAAATCCAATAGAAAATCCATGGGGTGACTTGAAGAAGGCTGTGTACAAGAGATGCCCTCGCAATCTGACAGATTTGGAGTGCTTTTGCAAGGGAGAGTGGGCAACTATTGCCAAGTCAAGATGCACCATGCTGATAGACTCCTACCCAAGAAGACTGAATGCTGTAATTAAATCAAAAAATGCTTCAACAAAGTATTAGTTTAAGTGTGTGCACACTTATGGAACCAGCTTATTGTACATTTTTTATTTTTTCTATTTTTTCCTCTAACAGATTTGTTTGTTTTTCAATTGAATTGTACAGGTTATAGGTCAGTTTAAAGGTGGGAAAAGTTTTGAAATAATTTATTGTGGTCTCATTTTTTTATATCATAAAAACCTGTAATTTTAACATTGGTATGTACACTTTTTATATCCACTGTGTGTTGTGTGTGTGTGTGTGTGTGTGTGTGTGTGTGTGTGTGTGTGTGTGTGTGTGTGTGTGTGTGTGTGTGTGTGTGTGTGTGTGTGTGTGTGTGTGTGTGTGTGTGTGCATGTGTTCCTTTCATCCTTCCTTCTTGCTCAAAAAACTATAAAAAATCAGTAACCTGGTGTGACAAGACAAACTGGTAACACTGAGTGATCTCAGGAAAAACTGGAAAGGTCAGCCATATAGATAATTCACAAGATTACTCTACTTGCATCATTGAAAACAAATAGTAACTAATGGTACCAGATCTAACCCAATAACAGATAACTTAATTATTGCAAACATATTAGATAAACTGCACAGCTTAGAAACTCTAGCTAACATTATTAGTGATTACTGTCCCATTCTCAGCACCTGGTCAATAAAAACAAAAATTGTCACTGGTCATGACATATCTAACAGCTCTGTTGCAGATGCTAGTTATAAACACCTTTTAGCTGAATCAGAAGTCATAAACTGGACATCATTAAATATCTGCCTAGTGCCCAATCTGCCCTCTTTGCATTCTACAGTCTCCTTAGCCCATATTCAAGATAGTCTTTTCCCACTCAGGAAAAGAAGGCTAATGGAAATAGTGTTCCATGGTTAACACGAGAATTAAATAAACTTTAACAAGATAGGGATGACACATGAGCAATGTGAAAAAGATGTAAGCAAGCACAACACCTTGCTTTTTCAGTTACAGAAATGTACCATCAGAATCAAAACAAAAACTAAAAATCTAACTATTTCAGGAGTTTTAATCTAGTCTTCATGCTCAACCAAAGAAACTTTGGGAAGCTATCACGACGTTAATGACAAACATGGATTTTCTAATGTTGTCTGCCGACAAACTTTTATTACAAGTACTCAACTTAACTCAATAAAATAATCCATTACCTCAACCCCTTACTGACAAATCTCATGTTTAACAATCTCAGTTCCACACCCAAAGCATTTCTTAAATTTGCTGCCTCAACTCCCTTCATTCCAAGTCAAAACTGTTAGCAAAATAAAGTAAAAAATCTTTCTAGACAAAACTGACTTTAACAAGTATATTCTTGAACACATTTTGCATCTAAAGATTTTACAACTAGAAAGTGATATATTATATGAACTCCTTGTGAACATTTTATTCAGTTCCTCATTACCAAAAACATTCTCCACAGTTTCATATATTCTATAATCATCACCTTCTTAGAACTTCATCCTCCTACCTCATCTACTGATTAAAGACCTCTACCAAAGATATTAGAAAAAAAAACGTGTATGATCAAACACTGGAGTATATTCAAAAGTACCCCTTGCTGTTAAAAAATCATCATAGATTTCACCCCATACATAGCAACTTAACTACTCAGTACTATCTTACAGACCAGATATTAATAGGCAATGAAAAACGCAAACTTACTTGTGCAACCTTTTTAGATATGAAACTTGGATCATCATCAACATCTTCTTCAATGGTTTTCTCTGTATGGTTTCTCCACAGAAGTAATGCAATGGTTTAGTAACTACTTCACACATAGAACAATTGGGGAAATAAATAGTTATGCCATTACTGATTTGATTCTTAAATAAAGGATTGCCACAGGTTTTAAAGTTAGGCTCAATTTTGTTCTCCCATTTCATCAATGGCTTACCCTGGGGCCATTCTAATATTAACTATATCTTGATTAAATTATATTGTTATTAAATGGTCACATATAGATGCCAGTACATTAAACACTGGCAATAAGAAAGACTTTAGCATAATTTGGAACAGACTGTCTGAAAACAAACAGTAAATTCCTAAAAAAAAAAATCCACAATCATGTTATACACAGGAAATAATATCTTCAGCTACCTTACTACCAATATCTGACTCTACTGGCTTCCCATTAACATATACTACCCGAGTGAGGTATTTTGGCTTATGTTTATACAAAACCTTAGCCTTTCATTCACATACAGAGACACAGGCATCTAAGGTCCTGAACCAGCTGAATGTAACTTACAAAATATGCCATCTACTTATTTTGGAGGATAAATAAGCAATAGTAATTAACATAGAGCTCCCCAGGCTGTAATGAGTCCTGTCCATAATTGCCCTGCTCTCTGCACATAATACCACCATCTTACAAATTACCAAAAATAAAAAAAATCCTTAGTTTTAGCCACCTGTATTGTTAGAATGAGAATCACTGATCCCAATAAAGTGTGACAAATAGTTACCAATGACTGCAGCAGACACCTTCCTTACTAGTACGCTGACATGCAAATTGCTAAATGAGAATTATTATCTCAGCATTAAAGAATGCACGTTCAGTAAGGGATACCAACTACATGTCCAAAAGCCAACAAATTCCTCAGCTGATGAGATCACATTATACATCAGCTGATATGGAAAATACCTTATCTAAAATTGTCACAGCATACCCATGCAAACTATCAGGATACATAACTTGTCCATCTTTAGAAAGAAACTAAAAGCAAGCCTAACCAAAAATTGTGAATGGAACTTCAGAGGCATAGTTTAAATTTGTGACTTATAAATTCCATCAACATTGCACATGACTATAAGTAAATAACTAATAAATTATTTTCCTACTGCTGATGTATGTATGTAAGGCAGTACTGAATTACATTGACTACAGCTTTGGCCGACATCTGTTTAGTCAACAAAGTTTAGTGGACTACGCAGATGGATGATGAGTGTGTGAGATCGCACAATTCTTGAAGTTGTTAAATACTCACTTTACTTGACATTGTGCAGTTGCAGAGGTAGTATAATTAATTAGCATGTGCTGTGGTGTGGGGCTTGCCTCCCAGCAAAAAATATGTTTTAATCATTTTTTAGTTTAAAATTATGCATGCACTAAGGTTATTGCTAGTGGTATACATAGCAGTGTGTTAATGTTCACATTGTTGATGTTTTGTGGTTGATATTTTGATGGTCAACATTTGGGTATTTTGACAATATTTGACACACCTATATGTATATAGCTCCTTTTCCGAATGCTTCCTAAAATAACATGTATATGTTTCATATCTAATACCATTATCCTGTATGACTTGTGTGATGACCGTGCCCTGGCCCAGCAATCAAGGAGCCTCAATCCTCACCACTAACACCAGGGAGGTCATCTCCTAGAGGAGAAAAGGATAACTAATACACACGGTAAAGTACAATTTCCCTTAAGTGCACACAGAGATCACAGTCAGTCTGGGGCTGGTTGCTCCTTTGCTCACCAGGTCCCCAGTAAGACTCCCCACTGGCACAGCTATAGGGTCCAGGTCTCAGCCTAGCTGGGCAAGATAGAACCTCCAGTACCCTCTCTGTCCAACCAGTGTTTCATGTCCCTGTCAAGTAGCTGACACAACACACACACACTTTGAGATAAGTATTTAGACAACTTCATAGACACTCCTGGCAAAGGCTGACACAGATTCTCCAGCTGTGCCCCTTTACCCAGACCATATGGTAGTAATCCCTGCCACCTCCCAGCTAATAATATCAGCTACTAAAAGGTCCTTAAAAGGGTGTCCAATTATACTGTGCAATATTATAATCCAATGGTAGTATAACTAAGAGTCAAGGCTTACTTTAGAGTGGCCTATTACAATAACCTCTATAAATATGCAATGTACTCTAGAGCTTATCTCTACACAAACCAGCCACAGGTAGAAGGTTTTAAAAATATTTAATAATAAATAATTAAAACACAAGACAAAACTACTACACTACAGAGATATCTAAGAGTTCAGAGATCACACAGAAACTTAAAATAATACAGTGCGACAGGACTGATTTCAAAGAAAAATACCTAATTAATCTTTACTAGCTTTAAGTATTCCTACAAGAAATCACAGTGCTACAACTTACATATGAGCATAAGGTGGAGTGCTGAGTTAGATATCCAAGATCAAAATGCTCCCAGTCTCTTGTGAGAAAACAGTATTTAAACATTACTAACAAATATGTCTCTAAGGCCCTCCCAAATTACATCATTTTTGACACTTAGGTTTTCCCAGTATTCATATCTCATCCTCTTAACACCTGGTCTGAGTTCTCAGGCCACAAACTGCATTATTTAGCAATCTAACACCTGCTCAGAAACTTACAACAATACAAGGCATTTCACATATACATTCTAGCAAAAACCAGAGCAATAAAGGATCTTCCACATGTAAATTCTAGTCATAAACTTTAGCCTTAAAACAATGGGTATGAAACCTTCATCCAGATGCACTGGAGCCAAATTCTAACATGAAAGGGTCACAATATGCTTTACTGGGCCAGCAGAGTGCAATGTTTTCACATATTTTGCAGTTCCACATTTCACAGTATTCTTTTACACTCAAGAAACTTGCCTGTAGTTTACATTTATTTACAAATGCTAGAATTATACATCAAATTCTATTTGTCTAAGCTGGCAGCCTTTGCCCATCTCTCCCAAATCATCACCCCCCCCCCCCCCAGGGGAACTCAAGCAAGTTTTTCAAGTGCCCCTTGAGAGACATCGCTTGAGGGTGTCAGGTCTATCTGGGTGTACCTCACCCATTCCCTGTCTTGAGAGCCCATCTGCAATGGCATTGCTACTCCCACTGCGGTGCTGCACCGGCATATCATATGCTTGCAACCCCAGACTCCATCTTAGCAACTTGGCATTTTGCTGACTGGCTCTGTTTAATCATGTTAGAGGGTTGTGATCTGTCATCACAGTGAATTTTCTTCCATAAAGATAAGGCTGAAGTTTTTGTAGTGCCCACACTATGGCTAGACATTCCTTTTCTACCGCTGCATAGCATTCCTCCCTGGGTTGGAGCCTATGACTGAGATAAACCACTGGGTGCTCTTCTCCCTCTGAAGAAATCTGGCTAAGTACAACTCCCACCCCATAGTTTGAAGCATCCACCTGCACAACAAATTCTTTGTTATAGTCTGGACTGGCTAACACAGGGGGTCCTCCCAAAGCTTCCTTAAGCTTCTGAAATGTCTGCTCACATGCTGGGGTCCACACTACCTTATCTGGCCTGTTCTTCCTTGTCAGGTCTGTGAGGGGAGCAGCTATGGTACTATAATTGGGAACAAACTTTCTGTAGTACCCTGCTGTCCCCAAGAATGCCCTCACCTGCTTTTTGGTAACAGGTGCAGGCCATGCCTGAATAGCTTCCACTTTGGCAGGTTCTGGCCTTATCTTACCACTCCCCACTCTATGTCCTAGGTAGGAGACCTCTGCCATACCCACCTGACATTTGCTCAGCTTAATGGTCAACCCTGCCCTCTGTAGTCTTCCCAGCACCTCCCTGACATGCTGAAGGTCCTCCTGCCAGGAATGGCTGTAGATAGCATTATCATCCATGTAAGCAAGGGTAAACCCTCCTGCTCCTGCTAAGATATGATCTACCAGCCTCTGGAAAGTCGCTGGAGCATTCTTCATCCAAAAGGGCATCTTCGAGAACTCATACAAGCAAAAGGAGTCACAAAGGCTGACTTCTCTCTAGCACTGGGAGTCAAGGGCACCTGCCAGTAACCCTTGGTAAGATCAATGGTTGTAAGATACTTAGCCCCACCCAGCTGCTCTAGGGCCTCATCTGTCCTAGGCATGGGGTTAAGCATCTGCCTCTGTGTGACTATTTAATTTCCTGTAATCCACACAGAACTTGGTGCTGCCATCCTTCTTTGGCACCAGTACCACTGGGGAGGCCCAGGGACTGTTGGACTCCTGGATCGCCCCTAGTTCCAACATCTCCTGTACCTCTTCCCACAGAGCTCAAAGTCTGTTTGACTCTCTCAGGCACCCTATAAGGGGCCTGCCTAATAGGCCTTTGGGTCCTGTATCCACCTGGTGCTGAACCAGGTGGGTGCTCCCTGGTTTCCCAGTGAACACGTCCCCAAATTCCTGCAACACTGCTCGGATTTCTCAAACCTGGGTAAGAGATAGCTGCTGGGACATTGCTACCCCTTCCACTGAGGTGTCAGCCCGAGCCTCACTGAGGAGATCAGTCACAAGATCTCTCTAAGACTCCTGCAATCCACTGCAAATGCTCAGCACAAGGGCCTCCCTATCATGATAAGGTTTCATCATGTTAACATGGTACAATTTGTGCCCCTGCCATCTGCCTAGCACTTCCACCATATAGTTAACATCACTTACCATTCTTACCACCATGTAGGGTCCCTCCCAAGCTGCCTGCTACTTGTTGTATCTGACAGGAATGAGAACCATCACCTGCTGCCCTACAGCATACTCCCTAGCTCGAGCATTCCTGTCATACCACACCTTTTTCTGTTGTTGAGCTTCTGCCAGGTTCTCCTGGGCCAGGCCCATGAGTTCCCTGAGCCTTGTCCTGAGGTTCAGGACATATGCCACAACAGACTCCTTGTGAGACTCACACTCACCTTCCCACTCATCTTGAATTAAATCTAGAGGTCCCCTCACCCTATGCCCATACAGCAACTCAAAGGGTGAAAAAGCTGTGGATTCCTGGGGAACCTCTCTGTAAGCAAACAACAGATGGGGCAAATATTTGTCCCACACCCTCTTAAACTGGTCTGCAAATGCCTGTAGCATGGACTTGATTGTAGAATTTAACCTCTCAACAAGACCATTAGTCTGGGGATGGTAAGGGGTGGTCTTCAAGTGCTTCACCCCACAGGACTTCCACAGACAAGCCAGCAGGTTCCTAGGTTCCTAGGTAGGTACTAGGCTATCTGCCCGAGGGGATTTATAAGCCTAGCCATAGTGTGTCGGCTTTCACCTCCCCATTGATTAATTAACTGAGCCTCTGTCAAACAGAGCCAATGAAGTGATCCCAGGGGTGTATTTTCTGTTACCCATCCACTCATAAAGGTTTCTCTTGAAGAGTGTTAGTGAGGGGCTCTGCCTAATGTAGTTAGGAATTTTGTTCCAAAGCACGGGGAGTCTCTGTGACAGGAATCTGTCCCTCCAGCATGTTCTATTTATTGTTGTGGTGAGGTTTAGCTCAGTAGAGTGTGTGGCTCACAGTGACTTGTATTTCTTTAGATGGAGCATGTCCATCAATTCTGAGTTGGACATGGCTTTGTAAGTCAGGCAGAGATCACCTCTGAGTAAGTGATATGCCACTGAGTACAGCTGGAGTTTTTTCAGTCGGGCTGCATAGGACATATGTTTGAGGCCAGTAATCCTCTTGGTGAGGTGCTTTTGTAGTCTTTCCAGCTGTTGGAAGTGTCTTGTGAGGTACATCCCAAATGGGGCATTGTAATCTATGATGGGTCTGATGAGTGACGAGTAGAGGGGCACTATAACCTCTTTATTTCTAGATGCAAACCGTTTAGTAATTAGATGAGCCACATAGAAGGATTTCCTAACTACTTTGGCAATATGATTGTCAAAGGAGAGATTACTGTCTACCTGGGTCCCCAGATCTCTTATTACCTCTTCAGTATTAAGGGGGCTGCCACCTATGGGGTAATTCGTGGGTGTTTTGTTTTTCCCAAACGGGATGACTATGCATTTTTTGGCAATTAGCTTGAGGCCATGACTTTGACACCAGGTGTCTGTCTCGGTAAGGCCTTTTTGAAGGATGTCTGTGTCAGCCGGAGAGTCAATTATGGCTCCTAGTTTGCAGTCATCGGTGAACTTGGTTAGCCATAGTCCTCCTGTGTTTGCCTGTACTTCTGAGAAATATATGCTGAACAGTAGGGGTCCCAGGACCAAGCCTTGCGGGACACCACTTGTGACTGGCTTGTAGTCGGACCTGGAGCCCACTATTCTTACCGTGTGAGTTCTGTCTGTAAGCCAGTTGGCAACCCATATTGTGATGTAGGGGTTTATGTTAAGGCTGGTGAGTTTTTCTATAATACCCGAGTGAGGAATGGTGTCGAACGCCTTGGCGAGATCAAGGTAGGCTGTGTGAACCACCTTTCCCTTGTCTATGGCCTTGGTGACTGTCTCGAAGAAGTCAACCAGATTTAGTAGGCATGATCTGCCCTTAACAAAGCCGAACTGGGTCAGGTCAAGTGTTTGGAGGTTCCCAATGTCTTTGTTAATGAGTTCCATGATGATGCGCTCCATAGCCTTGCAGACCAGGCTAGTCAGACTTATGGGGCGATAGTTACCAGGGTCAGTTGTGGCCCCTCCTTTATGGAGCAGAATAACCGTTGCCATGCGCCATTCTATGGGCACGTAACCTGTTGAGAGGCTGAGGTTGAACAGCCTGTTTAGGTGGGGTTAGTAAGTTCTGTAGTTCATGCAAGACGCAGCCTGGGACACCATCTGGCCCCATTGATGCTGTGTTTTTGGCTTTTGAAAGGGCTGTTTTCACCTGTGCTTCTGTGATTTCTGGGATACTACACTTTTCTAGTATTGTGGTGGGCCCTTTTGAAGGTGAGAGGGGGGTGAAGTTTGCACTGAATCTATCTGCCAAGATGTTGGCAATATCAGTAGATTCAGTATATTTTGTGCTATTTTGCACTAGCTCAGAGCATATCTGTGAGTTGCCACTTATATTTTTGACATAGCTAAAGAAGGCTTTGTGGTTATCTTTTGAACCCTTGGCTATTTTTCTTTCGAAGTTAGCCTTGGATGATTTTATGAGCGACCTTAGTTTCTTACTGATACTACTCAGGGGTGTCTTTCCTTCTTGGGATTTGCTTTTTTTCTGAACTAGTTTCCTCCTTTTGTTGTATAACCTGTTTATGGCAGGGGTCCACCAGACTGGTTTCCTTCTCTTAGGGGAGTGAGTCTTGGTTTTGCTAGGGATGGCATGATCCATGCATCCTTGTAGGTGCTCATAGAGTGCAATTGTAAAGGATTCTGCATCTTGGGCAGTGTTATCCTTTAATGTAGAGGCTGTGAAACTTACCACCTCTGCCTTAAGTAAGGTGAAGTTTGCTTTAGAAAAGTTTTTCACTGTAGTTTCCTTGGCTGGGGTGGTTGTGGGATGTGGACATCCAGAGTGATTAGTTTTTGGTTTGATCTAACCAATGTCGGGTTGACCTCCAGTATGGAACACCTGTCGCCCATGTTGGTGATAACCCGGTCCAATATGTTTTCCCCTCTGGTAGGGGAGTTTACCAGCTGATCCAGGGTGTTTGAGTTGATAAATTCCAGGAAGCGCTGAGCCTGGGAGTTTGTACTCAAGTAGTTTTCCCAGTTAATGGTAGGGTAATTGAAATAGCCCAATATCAGGGTGTTCGGTAGGACCTTCATGTTTTCCAGTGTCTCCAGAAAGGCAGAGTGGTGGTCCTAGGTCATGGAGGTTGATCTGTAGCAGGCCACAATTTGCATTGCAGATTTGCCTGATGTTAGTTGCACATGGATGATCTCAGAGGTATTATGCTGCACCACTAACCTGGAGGTGTGGGTATCCTTGATGAATATGGATACACCCCCTCCGTTTTTGTTTCGGTCCGTGTTCTGTGGCCGAAATGTGTGGTATGAGTTGTAGCCCAGTAGTGCTGGAGTGCTCTCTGGAGCCTTGAACCAGGTTTCAGTTACTGCACAGATGTCGACTTTTTCCATACTTAGGAGTGCTTTGAGTGCATGCATTTTGAGATTTAAACTCCTGGCTTTGAGTTGCATAACCCTCATTTTTTTACTTGTGCTGTTTATGGAGGTGGGTTTGACTTTTGAGCCTTGCCTAAAAAAGGCACTATGGGGGCAGCAAGATCCTTGGCCAGTATTCAAAAGCCAAGGGGTGACAGGTGCAAGCCATCTCTTGCAAAGCAATGTGGCTTGTCGAGCATGTCTTCCCAGGCTGACAGACACTGGATCCCCTTTGAATGACACCAGAAGCTTAGCCAATTGTTGAAATTGATCATTTTTTCTTTATACTGAGGTATCATTCTTGGTGAGGGCAGGATGCTACTCAGGGTCAGGGTCATACCCGCCTGGGCTACATGATCAGAGAGCTCTTCCATGTCTCTTTTCATGTAGTCCAGGGAGGTACGTCTCAGGTCATTCACACCAACATGAACAATGACAGAGTCATATTTGTACTTGTTCTGAAGTGACCTGAGTGCTTGTGTTATCTGGCAGATTCTGGCTCCCGACAGGCAGCTAACAGTAACCTTCTCCTTGTCCAGCCTGGTGAGTGGAGCATCAGTGTGCCTGACTACTGACTATAGAGTCACCTATTACTAGTGTGTTAGGTATGTTATTTCACCTTAAAGGCTGTGATTGTGCGGCACATTGATTTTGTGTTTTATGTGTTGTCTAGTTTGTGACGGGAGGTGCAGGTTTTTTGGGTGTCTCCTTTGGAGCTCTCTGATGCTTTTGCAGGTTTTTATTTAGAGCATCCAAGTATGATTTAGAGTATTTATGTGTATTTTTTGCAAGTGTTGGTTTAGTAGGTCTATGTGAGGCTGGAGGTGTGGTGCAAGTGTTGACCTTCTCCTCATGACCGTCTGTTCCAGTCTTGGGTGGAGAGACCTTAGCCTCCAGTTTGGCTGTATAGTGGCATCTCTCGCATATGTTAGATGTGAGATTAGGTCTGACATAAAATTGGCACCTCCATCAGACAGCATTTCCTTTGGGAAACCTACCCTGCTGAAAATCTCTAGCAAAGCATTTGCCACCTTCTCGGCCTCAATGGAGGACAAAGCCACTGCCTCAGGGTATCATGTAACATAATCTACAATCACTAGGATATACTTTTTCCCTGTGGAACTTGGGGTACTCAGAGGACCCACAATATCCATAGCTACCCACTGAAATGGCTCCTCAATCACAGGCAAAGGCATCAAAAAACCTCTCACCTTGTCTCCTGCCTTGCCTACCTTTTGGTACTGCTGACAGGTCCTGCAGTACCCTGTTACATCTCTGGAAATTCCAGGCCAATAGAAGTTTTGCATAATACACCTCTTTGTACATTTTATGCCCATATGACTTGCAAAGGGAATATCAGGGACTATGGCTAGAAGTGCCAGACAGTAAGCTCTAGGCACTACCAACTGCTGTACTCTCTCACTTTCTAGCCCTCCCTCAGAGGTCCATTCTCTGTACAGTGACCCTTTGTTCCAGTATACAGATTCCCCCTTCCCTTGAGAATCAGGTGCCCCCCTAGCTACCTGCCTTAGGCCTTGCAATGTAGGGTCTGAGAACTGAGCCTGTCTCAAGTCTCTCCTTGTAACCCTTCCCAGCTCCCCTTCCACAGGAAGTCTGGCATCCTCTGACAGTGGTGCCTCACTGTCAGCCTGGGTACTACTACTCACCTCTACCTTTGCAGTTATCCTGTCCAAGGGAACATCAGTACCCACAAGCAGCTGTGGCTCACATTCAGTCTCACTGCTACAGCGTAGCTCACTCCCTGAAGTAACCACCTCAGCAGTCCTGGCTGCAAGTATGCAGTCTGTCTGGGTCTCCCCCAGGCTACCAGACTCACATGCTTTTCTCTTAGCCTCACTGCATGTAACTGCATAATACATAGTACTGCCTCATCCAAATCCTTCCCTCTCAGGGCATCTGCAGGATGGTAGTTCCATACCTCTGTTGTCTCACGCCAACCCACTGTTGGCATTTTGTCTTTCCCACTTACTGGCTCCCTCACCTTTGGTTCCCCAGCTTGTATCCGTGGACATCTGTATGCCACATGGCCCCACTGGTTGCATTCAAAACATTTAACCCAAAGCTCCTGGATGTGTACCTTGACTAGTGGCTTCCCCCTGATACTGGCAGATTCTGTTGGGGCAATCTGTGCTGCCCACCATGGGTTCCTTTAGTCCCATGAGCAGTACTGGGGTCCCTTTCCTGTGCAGGGCTGCTCTGCTTGCTAGGTATAGGTCTCCCTCCTTCCCCAACTCCTCTGAAGTACCACACTGTCTATCAGCTAACCAGATCCTCATGTCCTCAGGCAAAGTGCTAAGGGCTTGTTCCCTTACCAAAAGGTCTACCAGCCCTTCAAAAGTGGTGACTTGACATCCACTCACCCAGCTTTGAAAATAAGTGCTCGGTTCAGCAACATATTCACATACATTTTCATCTGCCTTGCGTCTATGCTCATGAAACTTTTTATATACATTTCTCGTGTTAGCTTAAAACATTCCAACAAGTGTCTTTTTATAGCAGTATAATCAAAACAGACAGTACCATGCATTTTTGCTAAAGAAGTTACAGCTTTATCATGGAGTAAGGGGGTCAGGAACCGTACCCAGAGCCCTTGGTCAACTTCATACTGTTTACATACCTGCTCAAACATATGAATGAAGCTATCAAAATTATCCCCCTCTTTAAACTGTGGAAGAAATTTACTGACCTTTTGTGCTTCTGGGGTCCAGTTACTCCCTTCCCCATTACCTCCATGACTCTGGCAAAGAGTCAGCATTTCCCTCTCATGCCTCCTCTGCCATTCATTTTCCTCAGCTTGTAGACTCCTCATTTTCTCGGCTGTTTCTAGTTCCATATGCCTGGCCTCCAACTCAAGTCTCTTTAGCTCCAGCTGGATTTTTAAGTCCACTGCAGAAAGGTGGAGCTGTCCATTCTCTGAGGATATTGTATCTCCACTGTCAGATTGTCCTTCAGGCTGCCGTTTTCTGATGCAGCTGAAACCAAGGCTGCAATCAGGTCTGCTTTAGTCAGGTTTCCATGCACCAGTCCCCTAACCTGGCACATCTCCACCAGCTGGCTCCTTGTCAGCTTTCCATACTCCTATGCTGACATTCTGCCTGCTCACCCTGACTAACACTAAGCTAACAAAAGAAATAAAACAATTGTGATCTGAACTCTGAGTATACACTGCGTGGCTGTTTTAGAGTACAAAACACTTTTAGAGATCACTGTACATAAGCTACAGGAATTCGCTCTACCCACACCACTACAAGCCAATTAGTATGTGAAGTAGATCCCACCACTGCCAAACACTAGTGACGACCGTGCCCTGGCCCAGCAATCAAGGAGCCTGAATCCTCAACACTAACACCAGGGAGGTCATCTCCTAGAAGAGAAAAGGATAACTAATACACACAGTAAAGTACAATTTCCCTTAAGTGCACACAGAGATCACAGTCAGTCTGGGGGCTGGTTGCTCCTTTGCTCACCAGGTCCCCAATAAGACTCCTCACTGGCACAGCTATAGGGTCCAGGTCTCAGCCTAGCTGGGCAAGATAGAACCTCCAGTACCCTCTCTGTCTAGCCAGTGCTTCATGTACCTGCCAAGTAGCTGACACAACACACACACACACACACACACACACACACACACACACACACACACACACACACACTTTGAGATAAGTATTTATACAACTTCACAGACACTCCTGGGAAAGGCTGACACAGATTCTCCAGCTGTGCCCCTTTACCCAGAACATACGGTAGTAATCCCTGCCACCTCCCAGCTAATAATATCAGCTACTAAAAGGCCCTTCAAAGGGTGTCCATTTATACTGTGCAATATTATAATCCAATGGTAGTATAACTAACAGTCAAGGCTTACTTTAGAGTGGCCTATTACAATAACCTCTATAAATATGCAATGTACTCTAGAGCTTACCTCTACACAAACCAGCCACAGGTAGAAGGTTTTAAAAAATATTTAATAATAAATAATTAAAACACAAGACAAAACTACTACACCACAGAGATATCTAAGAGTTCAGAGATCACACAGAAACTTAAAATAATACAGTAGGACATGTCTGATTTCAAGGAAAAATACCTAATTAATCTTTACTAGCTTTAACTATTCCTACAAGAAATCACAGTGCTAAAACTTACATGTGAGCATAAGGTAGAGTGCTGAGTTAGATATCCAAGATCAAAATGTTTCCAGTCTCTTGTGAGAAAACAGTATTTAAACATTACTAACAAACATGTCTTTAAGGCCCTCCCAAATTACATCATTTTTGACACTTAGGTTTTCCCAGTATTTATATTGCATCATCTTAATACCTGGTCTGAGTTCTCAGGCCAGAAAATACATTATTTAGCAATCTAACACCTGCTCAAGAACTTACAACAATACAAGGCATTTCACATATACATTCTAGCAGAAACCAGAGCAATAAAGCATCTTCCACATGTAAATTATGGTCATAAACTTTAGCCTTAAAACAATGGGCATGAAACCTTCATCCAGATGCACTGGAGCCGAATTCTAACATGAAAGGGTCACAACATGCTTCACTAGGCCAGTAGAGTGCAATGTTGTCACATATTTTGCAGTTCCACATTTCACAGTATTCTTTTACACTCAAGAAACATGCCTGTATTTTATATTTATTTACAAATGCCAGAATTATATATCAAATTCTATTTGACTAGGCTGGCAGCCTTCGCCCATCTCTCCCCAGTCGTCACAACTTGTACAACAGGATTTTTCTAATCATTATGTGGACTTATAGCTTGATAGTTACAGACAGCAGAAAACCTGAAATACAATCTGTTATGAGTATGGTAAATGTAATTCTTTTAAAGCATTGGCTCCATATATCTTGTGCTGTACCTACTATTATTGATTTCAAACATTCAAACACGTGTATTTAGTATTTGCAACATCTTTGTCTATTCAGTTAAGGTTGTGGCTAAAATGGTCATTGAACCAGTCTACCAGTTTAAAAATGTTGAATATCAGGAAATCCTTCTATGTGGCACACCTCATCACTAAGGGCTTTTCATCCAGAAAAAAGGAGGTCATTGTCCCACTGTACTCATCCCTCATTAGACCCATTATACAGTACAACCTCTATTTGGTATGTACCTCACAAGACATTTGCAACAGCTGGAAAGGCCGCAGAAATACCTCACTAAAAGAATCATAGGCCTAAAGCAGATGCCCTATGCTGACCATTTAAAAGAATTCCAGCTATACTCTGTGGCATATCATCTACTCAGAGGCGATCTCTGCTTAGCATACAAGGCCATGTCAAACCCTGAGCTGTTGGACATGCTCCACTTAATCCCTCACAGCCCCATGCTCCAGGGATCTAAACTTTGCCATCACAATGAACAAAACATGCTGGAAGGATAGGTTCCTGACCCAGAGACTCCCCATACTCTGGCTGCCCATACATGTCAAGCAGAGTGCCTCCTTGGCCCTCTTCAAAAGGAACCTTGACAATTGGATGGGAGATAGGAAATTCACCTATCATGTCAGTCGCCCTGCTAGACAGGGATCCAGGGAAGTAAATACTGTGGGAAGAAACATCCAGGGAATTGTTATGGCTAGGCTTGTATAGGCCCTAGGACCGATAGCCTAGTATGAGCCTATGAACCTATAAATACATAGTCATGTTCTATTGCTAATAACATGATACTGATAACCGTGTTTCAGACATGAAACAACCACTTCCCCCATTTAATCACTGACAGTTACAAGGCAATAACAAATTTTACAAGTCTGTTGTATTTTAGACTTACTACATTTCTTTCTCCTTAATGTATATCACTTTTTCATGCAGTGATTATATGAAATAATGAATTCTGTCTAAATAACTTTTAAACTTTTTTGTGCAGTTTGACTTCTTGTTTTGTGAAAGTGATTAATTTATCAGTGTCTCCAAAAGTTTTATTTAACTAAATAATTCAGGAAACTCACCTACGCCATTTTGGTGTTTCCAGAACAGTAAGTACACATGTCATATCGTCTTCTGAACAAAATGATATATGTTCTATATATTATGTATTTTTGTACATAATATGAGTCTGCTGCTGTGTGTGTGTATGTGTGTGTGTGTGTGTGTGTGTGTGTGTGTGTGTGTGTGTGTGTGTGTGTGTGTGTGTGTGTGTGTGTGTGTCTGCACGTGCGCGCACGTATGTGTCTTTGCATGTGTCTGTCTGTCTGTCTGTGTGTAAGCGTACCGACATGCGAACATGCATGTGCAGGTGTGCAGGTATGTGAAAATGTATAAATATATAAATTAAAAAAAATAATACAACAAGAAATTATACCTGTCATCCCAAGGTTGTTTGCAGACAGTGATCTAAGTTTATTTCCTCATCACATTTAAAAATCTAATATTACAGTTTATGTTTCATGAATTTCTATTTTAAAATTCCAAACAAATTCCAAAAAATATGACAAGGAAGCATATCAATCGGTATAACTCATACATAAAAAACTCAACTTTTCATTATGCAAGCTGTGATATTTAGCCATGCAGGACTTTTTTATTTTAATTTATTATGGATAGAACATGTTTAATCAATTCATGCCTCCATCTGAATTAAGAAATAAGAAGAAAGAGAGGTACAGTATATATTCTACTAATAGTAAAATAATACTTAAAACTAAATGTGAAATCATGCATGCACAAAAGTTAAAGATAAGAATAAATTAGCAAAATCAGTTATCAATATAAATGGGGTGGCCACAGTGGTGCATCGGTTAGCGTTGCCACCTCACAGCAAGAGGTTCTCTGGTTCGATCTTCAGCTGAGGTGTCTTCTGTGCAGAGTCTGCATGTCCTCCCTGTCATCACGTGAGTTTCCTCTGGGCACTCCGGTTTCCTCCCACATCCTAAAGACATGCTGTAGGTGGATTGGACATTTTAAATTGGCCCTAGGTGTGAGTGTGTGCGTGTGTGTGCCTCCTGTGGAAGGTTGGGTGCCGGGCTGGCAACCCAACACCGTAAAACTCCACTGCCAATCATGAGCGGACAGGTTATCCTCTGTAGTGACTCCTAACTGGGAAAAGCCAAAAGAAGAAGTTATCAATATAAATATATTCAGTAATAAAACAGGACTTGTTAAAGTTCATTAATAATCAGCATATCTGCATACACTCCTGTTGTTCACATCATCAGATGCTGGAATATTTATCAAATGTTAAAATATTTTGTGAAATAATATTTATAGAAACAAACTGTTTATGCATTTAATTGCCAGGAAGAAAATAATAAATGCATTGCCTTTTGAGAACTGATGAGTAGTTTGAAGTTTTGGTGAGGCAGAGATCTCTGTAGCACATCTACAAAATAAATAAAAGTGTGAAAGAACATTTTTATAAAATATTTTAATGTTTACATTAGAGCTGTGAAGCAAAAATTATTTTAAATGAGGAGGAACAAATCAGTTTATTAAGACAGTTATGTGGTTTGTTACATCAAGTGAGGTGCCATACTGGAAATATCACACCACAGGTGCAAATAGGTATAATAATTCATAGTAAAAATTCAGTGAAATACCTCACAAAGATTTTAATTATGTGAGCACAATATCAGCAGGCATGAGCATCAGAGAAGAGATTGCAACAAAACTATGGCTTCTACTAAAACTAATCCATGCATACTGTTAAATCATTTTAAAGCACAAGATATATATATATATATATATATATATATATATAGATATACATATACATATTAAGAGATGCAAATTAATATATAAACAATGGAAACAGCATAATGATCAAGTAATATGGTACTGCTACAAAGTCCTGATCTGTCCTCGATGTAATTGATATCTGCTTGTTTTTCTGTTTCTTCTAATATATATTTAAGTCTATACTTTGCTATGCTGTATTATATGTTACTTCTCACTGTTTCACTGCTGTTTAGTAAAGCTTTTAATATCTCATATGATTTACCTATACTATTTACCTATTTCATACCATTACTCTATTAGTATGAAATTCCTTTGTTGATATAGCTTTTATATTTTGACTATACTGTAATATGAATATAATGTAGCAGATATGAGAACTGCAGATGTATAATAAAATGAGATTGTAAAATTCCATAAATCTGGGGTTCAATGTCTTGTGACTTTTGTATATCTTAGACTAACACTGTAGGTGAGAAATATCATTTATATTATTTGTATTAGTAAAATAAGGAATAAACAGCTTTAGATATCACTCCATTGTATAATCATAGAAATAGATTCCAAAAGATCAGCACAACTGTACAGAATGCACAGTGTACAGAGCAAGACCTCCATCTACAGAATGCACAGTGTACAGAGCAAGTCCTCTATCTACAGAATGCACAGTGTACAGAGCAAGACCTCCATCTACAGAATGCACAATGCACAGAGCAAGACCTCCATCTACAGAATGCACAGTATACAGAGCAAGACCTCCATCTACAGAATGCACAGTGTACAGAGCAAGACCTCCATCTACAGAATGCACAGTGTACAGAGCAAGACCTCCATCTACAGAATGCACAGTGTACAGAGCAAGACCTCCATCTACAGAATGCACAGTGTACAGAAAAAGACCTCCATCTACAGAATGCACAGTGTACAGAGCAAGACCTCCATCTACAGAATGCACAATGCACAGAGCAAGACCTCCATCTACAGAATGCACAAGACCTCCATCTACAGAATGCACAGTGTATAGAGCAAGACCTCCATCTACAGAATGCACAGTGTACAGGGCAAGACCTCCATCTACAGAATGCACAATGCACAGGGCAAGACCTCCATCTACAGAATGCACAATGCACAGAGCAAGACCTCCATCTACAGAATGCACAGTGCACAGAGCAAGACCTTCATCTACAGAATGCACAGTGCACACAGCAAGACCTCCATCTACAGAATGCACAGTGCACAGGGCAAGACCTCCATCTACAGAATGCACAATGCACAGGGCAAGACCTCCATCTACAGAATGCACAGTGTACAGAGCAAGACCTCCATCTACAGAATGCACAGTGTACAGAGCAAGACCTCCATCTACAGAATGCACAGTGTACAGGGCAAGACCTCTATCTACAGAATGGACAGTATACAGAGCAAGACCTCCATCTACAGAATGCACAGTGTACAGAGCAAGACCTCCATCTACAGAATGCACAGTGTACAGAGCAAGACCTCCATCTACAGAATGCACAGTGTACAGAGCAAGACCTCCATCTACAGAATGCACAGTGTACAGAACAAGACCTCCATCTACAGAATGCACAGTGTACAGAGCAAGACCTCCAGCTACAGAATGCACAATGCACATAGCAAGACCTCCATCTACAGAATGCACAGTGTATAGAGCAAGACCTCCATCTACAGAATGCACAGTGTACAGGGCAAGACCTCCATCTACAGAATGCACAATGCACAGGGCAAGACCTCCATCTACAGAATGCACAGTGCACAGAGCAAGACCTCCATCTACAGAATGCACAGTGCACAGAGCAAGACCTCCATCTACAGAATGCACAGTGCACAGGGCAAGACCTCCATCTACAGAATGCACAGTGCACAGGGCAAGACCTCCATCTACAGAATGCACAGTGCACAGGGCAAGACCTCCATCTACAGAATGCACAGTGTACAGGGCAAGACCTCCATCTACAGAATGCACAGTGTACAGGGCAAGACCTCCATCTACAGAATGCACAGTGTACAGGGCAAGACCTCCATCTACAGAATGCACAATGCACAGAGCAAGACCTCCATCTACAGAATGCACAGTACACAGGGCAAGACCTCCATCTACAGAATTCACAGTGCACAGAGCAAGTCCTCCATCTACAGAATACACAGTGTACAGAGCAAGACCTCCATCTACAGAATGTGAGACATAAATTACTTGAAGTATGAAGTCAGTATGCAGATGAGCTGTATTCGCTTAGAAGAGATGGGCAAATAGGGCAGTCAAAAGTTCAGCATAACTATAAATAGGAAAAAGAAGATACACAGGATGCTAAAAGATGCATAGCAAAGGAAAAGTATGCCATTCCGGAAGAAAGCACAGAAATGATAATATGACAGATATTTCACAAATGGGAAGGTGAGTTATATTATAAAACAGTGCAGGAAATCACATACCTATGTCGACATGCATGAGTCTACAGCATGCAATGCATTTTGAAATCAATAGGACATTAATAACTAAATATAGCTATGTGCACTCACGGAATAATGCAGACTCTACCAGGTAATGGAGACCATTAAAAAAGAATGGTGATGCTGCATAAAACGCCACAATCCCAGCAGCTCAGCAAATGTGTATCTAAGAGTGGGGGATGTGGAGGGGCAACACATAATACACACTCCCTAAGTAATGAGAAAGGCAGGACAATAGAAGTTAGGTTAGAATACAGAAGGAGGATACATACAATGAAAGAAGGGAAAGGAAGGCCCGATGGTGAGTCAGAGGGGCATGGGTATGTTTTTTTTTTCGTTTTCCTTTTTGTGTGTGTGTGAGGGGGGGATAGTTCCTGTTATTTTTCTCTTTTTTAAGGAAAGAATGATTAGTGAGTAGTTGGAAAATGGTGGTAAAACAATAAAGGGGTGATATGTGGCACACAGACAATAAACATGCAGAAAATACAGGAGGAGTCACTGGAAGTTAACAGAACATAGGATGCGTCCAACCTACAAATGGTTCGCTATGTAAACAAAGTTAAACTAATGCCCCAATGCACACAACAGCATTGCTGTGGTGTTGCCCACTGTGTTACCACTTTACAAGATGATCAGGAATAACTGAGAGCATGATATCTGGAGTAATACCTGTCGAAACAGGACATCACAACACTGACACAAAGATCTGTATCCATGCCCTATGTTGGCAGCTCTGGACATGTATGCAGATGATATAAGCTGCAAGTAACAGAATTCCAGATGTGTTGGATCACAGGGACAGAGGTCAGGATAGACCACCAGCCATACTGGAAGGATGTAAACATCTTTCCACTAAACTACATTGCAACCCTGAAAAAAACATTATTGTCCTGTCAAGAGCAACAAAATGGCCCTGTACCATCCAAAAGGCTGCACAGTATAAGCACAGGAAATTTCAAACACATGTCAGTAAAGTGACAAAACACAGAGTCATCTGTTAATACTTGTCATGGATGCTATATGTACAACACACTTGTACAAGTGCAGCTTTCCTGATATGCTACAGGTACTTGTCCTAGTGCAGCACGCTCAATGGCTTCTATTATACGTGCCATTCTGCATTGGTAATGTGGACCTACTGTGTCCACAGTATGTAGCTAAACAATACTAAGATGGTGAGTCACATATAAAACCACAAAGATAGGGCTTTGTATAGGCAACACATGTCATGAGCTCACATGCGACATGTGCAGGACATATGCATGGAGAATGTACATGTCCATTGCTGTACTTTACGTGCAGATAAGTATCAGACACCTATGGAAATGTAACCTATCCCTACAGCACAGCACAGTGCCTCTGCAGGCTGGTCACACCACTGTAACCAATATGCAAAATCAGACAATCACACTTGAATACAAAGCTGCCATGCATACCTCTACCCTACTTACAAAAAATGATGTGGTTGTAGGAATGTGACTAGTTTTGTATAGAGCTTATATAATATACAATAGCCATTGTGAAGCATTTGTACAAGAAATAAGGAATACTGTAATATCTGCAGCAGAGTACCACCCATCAGTGTAACAAGATGTGCATTAATATATCACACAGACAAAGCACGGGCACATCCGTATGATAATACGTGCACTAACACATCATATGGACAAAGTACTCACATATACATATGACATTATATACGCTAACACATTATATGGACAAAGAGCTCAGATATCCATATGACAAGCTGTGCACTAACACATCACACAGACAAAGCACTTAGATGTACACATGACAATATATGCACTAGCACATCTTATGAACAAAGCACTCAGATATCCATATGACAAGCTTTTCACTAACACTTCACATGGGCAAAGCGCTGACATATCCATATGGCAATCCAGGCACTGACACTTCACACAGACAAATCGCTGACATATCTGTATGATAATATGTGTAATAACACATCACATGGACAGTGCTGACATATCCATATGACAATATGTGCACTAACACATCAGACAAACCGCTGACATATCTGTATGAAAATACATGCACTGACACATCAGATGGACAAAGCACTGACATATCACCACTAACATATCAGACAGACAAAGCCCTAAAATATCCATATGACAATATATGCACTAACACATCAGACAAACAAAGTGCAGACATATCTGTATAACAATATATGCAGTAACACATCAGATGGACAAAGTGCTGGCATATTCATATGACAATATATACACTAACACTTCACACTGACAAAGCATTGGCATATCTGTATGATAATATATGCACTGACAGTTCACACAAAGTGCTGACATACCTATATGACAATATACACCCTAACACTTTATCCTGACAAAGGGCTGACATACCCATATGTCAATATGTACACTAACACATCACATGGACAAAGCCCTGACATATTCATATGACATTACATGCACTAACACATCACATGAACAAAGCACTGGCATATCTGTATGATAATATATGCACTGACACTTCATACAGACAAAGTGCTGACATATCCATATGATAATATATACACTAACACTTTACATAGATAAAGTACATATATTACAAAGACATTGATATCTGTGCAGTGACTGAGACCCGGTTCAAGGCTCCAGAGAGCACCCCTGCACTACCAAGCTAAAACTCATACCACACTTTTTGGCCATGTAACCTGGACCAGAACACCAAAGGCGGAACTGTGTCCATATTCATTAAGGATATCCACACCTCCAGGCTAGTTGCTCAGCATAATGCAGCCGAGGTTATCCAAGTGCAACTAACTCTGGGCAAAACTGCAATCCAAATTGTAGCTTGCTACAGATCCCCCACCATGCCCCAGGATTCCCACTCCTCTTTTCTTGATGTACTGGAAAATATTAGGGTTCAACCAAACACCCTAATAATGGGCGATTTCAACTACCCCATTATTAACTGGGAAAACTACTCATGTACCAACTCCTTCGCTCAACGCTTTCTGGAATTCATAAACTCCAATGCCCTGGATCAACTTATCCACACCCCCACCAGGGGCAACAATATCCTAGATCTAGTCATTACCAACATGAGTGACTGGTGTTCCACACCTGAAGTCAACGCCTCATTGGTCTGATCCGACCATAAGCTAATTACCCTAGATATCCACATCTTGCCCCCACCCCCCATTAAGGAAACCATGGTAAAAAATTTCTCCAAAGCCAACTTCATGCTTCTTAAGACATAAGTGGTGAACTTCATGACACCCATGCAGATGAACAATACAGTTACGACTACTGAATCCTACACAATTGCACTTTATAAGCACTTACACGAGTGCATGGATCATACTATCCCAAACAGAACCAAGACGCTATTCTCCAAAAAAGGGAAGCCAATCTGGTGGTCCCCTGCCATAAACAAACTGTATAACAGAAGGAAGAACCTGTTGCAAAAGAGAGTAAAATCCCATGAGTGGAGGAGCTCCCTGGTCAGCCTCAGCAAGAAGCTGCCATCCCTGATAAAATCCTCCAAAGCTAGTTATGAAAAAAAATTGACACTGATTCTAAAGACAACCGCAGAGCATTCTATAGCTATGTCAAGAATCTCAATGGCAACACTCAGATCTGCTCTGAGTTACAGCACAATCGCACTAAATATACAGACCCAACTGATATTGCCAACATCCTGGCAGATAGGTTCAGTGCTAACTTTACCCCCCTCTCACCCCCTAAAAAGCCCATCTCTATACCAGAAAAATGCAAAGTTCCTGTAATCATGGCTGCACAGGTAAAAATCACACTCACCAAAGCCAAGAACACAGCATCCATGGGACCAGACAACATCTCAGGCTGCATTCTACATAGACTACATAACGAACTGGCACCCCACCTAAGTACCATGTTCAATCATAGCCTCACCTCAGGCTTTGTGCCCGCTGAATGGCGCACAGTGACGGTTATCCCACTCCACAAGGGGGGAGCCACCACGGACCCCTAGAACTACCACCCAATTCGCCTGATGAGCCTGGTCTGCAAGGCCATGGAATGTATCATCATGGAATTTATAAACAAAGATATTGGTAATCTCCAAACTCTGGACTCCACCCAGTTTGAGTTTGTAAAAGGTAGATCATGTCTCCTAAACCTGATATACTTCTTTGAAGCAGTCACCAAAGCTGTAGACAAGGGTAAGGTGGTTCACATAGCCTATCTAGATCTTGTCAAGGCTTTCAACATCATCCCCCATTCTGGAATTATAGATAAACTCACTATACTAGGTATAAATCCCTATGTCACAAGATGGTTTGCCAACTGGCTCACTGACAGAACCCACACTGTGAAAGTAGCAGACTCCAAATCCATCTTCAGACCAGTGACAAGTGGAGTACCACAGGGTTAATTCCTGAGTCCTCTCCTGTTTGATATCTACTTCTCTGAAGTACAGGCTAACACAGAAGGTCTTTGGCTAATGAAGTCTGCAGATGACTGCAAACTAGGAGCCATAATTGAAACTCCTAATGATGTGGACATCCTACAAAAGGGTCTCACTGAGACAGATGCCTGGCGTCAAAGTCATGACCTCAAGCTCAATGCTAAAAAGTGCATTGTCATCCCCTTTGGTAAAAACTCTGTACCCATGAACTACAACATAGGCGGTAGTATACTTAACACCGAAAGTGTGATAAGAGACCTTGGGACACAGGTGGACAGTAGTCTCTCCTTTGATAATCACATCAACACAGTAGTCAGGAAATCCTTCTAAGTGGCACACCTCATCACAATAGGTTTCTCATCCAGAAAAAAAGAGGTCATTGTTCCTCTCTACTCATCACTCATTAGACCCATTATAGAGTACAACGCCCCTTTTGGTATGTACCTCACAAGACATCTACAACAACTGGAAAGGCCACAGAAATACCTCACAAAGAGGATTACTGGCATCAAACAGATGCCCTACGCAGACCGTCTCAAAAAACTCCAGCTTTACTCCGTCACATGTCACCTACTCAGAGGTGATCTCTGCCTAACATACAAAGCTATGTCAAACCCAGAGCTGTTGGACATGCTCCACTTAAAGAAGTCCCAATCCCTCTGAGCTGCACGCTCTAGGGACCTAAACCTTGTCACCACAATAAACAGAACATGCCGGAGGGATAGATTCCTGTCCCAGAGACTTCCCATACTCTGGAATAAACTACCTATCTATATCAAACAAAGCTCCTCATTAGTACTCTTCAAGAAAAATCTTGATGATTGAATGGGAAATAGGAAATTCACCACGGGGATCACTTCTGTGGCTCTGCTCGACAATGGCACAGGAAAATTATTTTCTTGGGTGGCAAAAGCCAGGGTACCATTTTGGCTGGGCTTGTATAGGCCCTATGGCCGATATCCTAGTACCTACCTATGAACCTATGAACATAGCCATATGACAATATGCACACTAACACTTTACATGGACAAAGGGCTGATATATCTGTATGACAATATATATATATATATATATATATATATATATATATATATATACTAACACTTCACATGGACAAAGCACTGACATATCCGTATGACAAGATGTGCAATAACACATTACATGGACAAAGCTCTGACATATCCATATGAAAATATGTGCACCAACACATCACATGGACAAAGTACTGACATATCCAGATGAAGCCACAGTAAATGCTTACTGTATTTTAAATGGATGTGCAACTATGTGCAGAGCACATGTGAGTGCAGATGAGACAGACACACAGTACTGTACACCAGTTGCAAACATGAAAGGAAAATTGGTGTATCCACTAGTGTCATATCAATCCATATCTATTGTCATTCCATCCTATGGAAACAGCTGTCTTGGCAGCAAAAATGTTACATAATAATCCTGCACTTTTGGGAAGGGAAATATGGACATGCATGCACAAAAACACAATGGTGCATCATAATGTTGATGAACACACATGTAAAGCTCATGCAGCAGAATATGGTCTTAAGAGGACTTGCTATGAGTGTCTGCTAGATGTGATTGTGTCATGCAGCAAAGTGACTCTGCAGTTTTAGGATAAATGTCAATAAGTACAAACTGCCTCAATAAAAAGTTACACTTAACTCATGCATAAAGTTCATATTATATGGATGTATGGAACTGTAAGTGTACACAAACAAGACGGTGTGTGGAACAGCAAAGAGATTATTTTTTTGTAGTACTGGAAACAGTGGGCAAATGAGTCCCAGACACACACACACACACACACACACACACACACACACACACGTGCACACACACACACACACACACACACACACACACACACACACACACGCACACACACACACACACACACACACACACACACACACACACACACACACAAGCACAGAGTCATGTGAAGTTGACATGCACATGTAATGTGGCACTGAGCCACATGACAAAATGCCTGGAATAGTGGGCAATGCAAATCTTGGGGAAGCACAACACACTGCTGTGATAATACACAGGACTCCGAGAAATACTTGCAAACACAAGATGCAGGACAGTTGCACATATAGGGTGACATGTTATTGTATTAATAAAACTTTCACCAGCAACACACCTATTCTGCAACCAAGGTCGGCAGGATAGTGTCATACAGGTTACACCTACAATTACTACAGCCCAGTACCAAGCCAGGTGAAGCTGAAATACGAGTGAAATGTGGAAATATTTACCTTCTTTTTTTATGATGTGCTCTCACTTTATATTTTTATTAAAAATGACTTCTCAATAAGGCCATAGGTGCAGTTTAGTAGTTTGCCTGTCAGTTATCATGGATGCTGCTAAGACAGAACATAAGCTAATAACCTCTAGTTGTGGTCGTAAGACTTCACCTTATTTTTAACAAGAAAAGAAGTAGGAATACATTTAGCAGTTACAGCAGGGGACTAAAGTTATATGCAGGAATACATTTTCACTAAAATCTTTTCTCCATAATTTCTCCAACACCTGCATCTGACAACAAACAAGCTGTCTGAGCTACCCAACCCTATGCTTTATGCTAGTCCAAAAACAGTGCTTGCACTACACAAACTTACTTTTACTCTTCTTACTGTTGGCTTGGGTTACACAATATCATTGACCTATAACACATTCACACTTCAACAACTCCAATAAAACAACTCAGCATTTCTCTGACCATTGATTAGTGTTCAGTAGTCCAACAGAAAATTGGGTCTATATTATAAGTTTGAAGTTTGAAAACTTTGAATCTCATATGATCGACATCATATGAGCAAGTTTTCAAACATCGAACGTTTCAATGGAGATCGCCATAGGGAATATTTCCCTTCACTTCAATGTACTGCGATCTTGGAGTTTATATATTTAAGTAGCGGGGCATGTGGAGGGTGCAGGGGGTTTGCCCCCCTTCATAGAGCATTCAGGTAAGTTTTTTTATTTTTATTTTGTTTATATTTTATGTTCGATGTTTGAAAACTTCGCTCATATGGAGTCAGTCATATGAGATTCAAAGTTTTCAGACTTCAAACATATGGTATAGACCCCAGAAAATTACTGTCTAAACTTTAATACTTTCACATATCTCTCTCCATTAATAAATCTTTAGTTAAAAAACAGATAAGTTTTACCACAAAATCATTTCAAAACATATGCATCATTGCTCTTTATCATCACTACATTTATTATCTCCATTTAGTTTATCTGAAATCTTGCTCACTATCTTAATTGTAAACAACTATATACACTCAACTTAACATAGCAGTCACTTATATCACACCACACTCAGACAATAACATCTATACTCGTGAAGGTACTGTGTCCTGGATCTCTACTAACACTAAACACTATACCCTTATCACGAGTAATGTTAGCATATAGGCCAATAAAACAGCAATGTACACTGTACACTAAACATTATTTTTTTTTCTTTACACAAATAATAACTGACAATACTAGAACAGACAAAATGAGTAGCAAGGAAAACTTTATCGATTGAATACTAACAACTCATATTCTCTCTTTGTATACCTTACCAAAGTCCCTCAGTGACCATTATCCTATGCTTGTTATCTAGAGACAGAAGAAAACAACAAAAATATAATTTTCAAGTGGGTGCACCAAAAGGTATTTCCAAAAGGATACTTTTAATGAATTACCAAACAACGCAAGCGGAACTCTCTAAAATAATCTAACATAAAACAAAAAGAATAGCTGACATGGCAGAATATAACACAGTAAAAATGAAGTTTATTTAAAAAGCAGATAAAATCAGATAAATGCTTTCACACCGGCAACAGGTGTTTCATCAGATCTAAAGTAAAATTACAGCACTTAAATACATTCAAAACTACCGGACTACGGCATATGATTTCAATAAAGGTTTTAAAGGAACATGTTCATTCATCCCTTTCCCTTTATCAGACTGAAGCATCAAAATCCATTTTAATTCAGGACATTCTGTCTTCATTCTAATAGCCCCACCTCTATCATCTAAGTTAAAAATTTCCCGCAATCCTCATAATATATGGACTTCCTAAGATCAACAGGTGTTTAGAACCCCTCCATGAAGCCCATTGTGTCTGGCCGAGGGTGGGTTACTGAACCTTTGTCTATATCTATATCTATATCTATATCTATATCTATAGCAATATCTATCTATATATATATATATATATATATATATATGGGTCCACTTTCATTTCTATATCTATAGCAATATATATATATATATATATATATATATATATATATATATATATATATATGGGTCCACTTTCATTTATCGACAGACCACTTACTTGAATTCATTTTCATGGAGACGACTTCAACGAAATGTTACAAAACTAAAACTACAAAGCACCGAAGTTCTTTCATCAGGAAACAAACCATTTGGCCACCAAGGTGAACTTTGCCTTTTTCCCTACTGTAGTGCAATCTTGGAGTTGGTATATTTAGTTAGGGGGGATGTGGGGGCATAGCCCCCCACTTGGGTGGGTTTAATTTGTCTCTGTTTTGTTATTTTGCCCTGGTGGCCGAGTGGTTTGGTTCCCAGTGAAAGAACTTGTAACGTTTCATTGAAGTCGTCCCGGTGAAAGTGAATTCGGGTAAGTGGTCTATCGATAAATCAACATAGAGCCAGAGATTGACAATATATATTGAGTGACACCAAACATTTTCTTAAGCAGCTTCATGACTGGTCTTCGAAAAATACTGAAAGTGACTGTATATTAGTTACTATGGATGTAGTCTCTCTTTTTGCAGTGATACCTAATGACACAGGGATTGATTTTGAAGCTTTTTTTGTCAAAAAACTCAGAGCATACCACTAACCAGATTTATTTGATTTGTTAATCACTTGAGGTGGTACTCAGTAATAATGCCTTTATTTTTCTTGATAGATATTACATCCGAAATGTAGGGGTTGCAATGGGCACCATGTGCGCAAACAGCTATGCAAACATGGTCCTCACATTCTGTGAATGTTTATATGTTTTAGATAGAAGTCATTTCTATCTGAGTTATATTTCCCACTATTCATTTCATTGACAATGTGTTTTTTATCTGAATAGGACCGACTGATGTTCTACATGATTTTATTGACTATCTTCATCATACAACTAGGTTCTTGATATTTACCTTTAAATTTTCTCCTACCAGTATTGATTATCTGGAGGTAAGAGTTGTTGTTGCACCTAATGGCCTTGACACTCAATTGTATGGGAAATCATGTAAAAAGATAAATACATTACATAATCAGAGTACGCATCCAGAATTTGTTAAGCACAATGTCTTGAAGGGACAGTTTTATAGACATGCCAGGTTGCATGCTAATTACTGTAATATGTTATCTTCTTTAACAATTTGAGTTAAGAGTTTTGTTTTAGAGGTTATTCTGAAAAAGAGGTCAAGGCAGCCCAAGAAGAAGTACTCTGTCATGGAGGTGATTTAGCTAGACCTTACTTCTCTGCTGATAGTGGTGATATGGTGTTGAGACATAAAACAGATAACAAGTCACCTTGGATGTGTACCACCTACTCCAGTGATGTTTGTTCTATATGTGACATTATTAGGAAACACACTGGCATGTCTTGATTGTAGACAATAGATAAGAATTTTCTTTGTGATCCTCCACATTTCTGCTATAAGAATAACAGTTCTTTGAGGAAGTTGCTTTGCTATAAGCCTTTCACTAAGAAGAAAGTTTGTCTCTCTGATAGAAAAGGTACATAACCTTGTAGGTGCTGTAAAGTGTGCAGGTGTATTAAGACTGATGGCTTATATGCACATACTGACACAAAGAGAGTTTTTAAGTTTGAGTTTTATGCTGATTGTACGAGTCATTATATAGTTTATTTAGCTGTCTATGATGAATATAAATGCTATTATGTTTGTAAAACCAACCGTAAAGACCACATACATGAACACTGTTATGACATTAACAAGGGTGATAGCAGAAATGCACTATCAAAGCATATTTTCGATGTCGGCCATGGTCATTCATTTAAGTTTCTGGTTTTAGAAATTTTTAACATAGATGCTAGAGGTGGGGCTATTACAATGAAGACAGAATGTCTTGAATTAAAATGGATTTTGATGCTTCAGTCTGATAAAGGGAAAGGGATGAATGAACATGTTCCTTTAAAACCTTTATTGAAATCACATGCTTTAGCTCAGTAGTTTTGAATGTATTTAAGTGCTGTTCCACTATTTTTAGATCTGATGAAGCACCCATTGATGGTGTGAAAGTGCTTATCTGATTTTTATTTGCTTTTTAAATAAACTTTTTTTTTACTATGTTATATTCTGCCATGTCAGCTGTTTTTTTTTCTGTTTTACATTAGACTATTTAGATTGCTTAAACCAGCTACATCTGTACTGCTTTATTTCATTTTTGGGCTCTTAAAATATCTTCTCCCAGATGAGGGTTCCAGCTACTTTAATCACACCTATCTATTCTCACCTTTATCCCAACCATACATACGAGAAAGGTTAAATCCCTTACTTCCCCTTGGATGTCAACAGAAATCAAGGAACTATGTCAATAAGGGTCAAAGCTTGTAGACACTGGAAAAGCTCTCAAACAACCCAATGTAGACAAAACAATAACACACACAAAAATTAGGCTAAATACACCACTGGGAAAAGCAATTAAATGTTCTTTAACCAGCAACTACTCCAGCATCAAAATAATCCTTAAAAGTACTGAGCAAATATTAACAAACTTCTTAAGCTGGGACAAAACACACACACACACACACACACACACACACACACACACACACACACACACATACACACACACACAACCCTTTCCTCATTTCCGCAGTGAAACAGCCATTAATATTACTTACACTTTTAAAAAGCATTTCGTAAACATATCTCTTTTATGCAAAATGGTAACTTTATAGCAAGCAACAACAGCTCACATGAATTGCTTGGTGCACTGAATCTTCCATAAGTAAATGTCACTCATATAAAAAGATTAGAAAAGCTAATACCTACCTCATTAGCTTCTAACCTTCTTCCATCTGAATATCATTAAATTGCAGCCAATACAATAGTCTACCATACTGCAATACTTATAAACAGATCCTTAAGTGTATCATATGTTCCAGTCCTATAGAAGCAATGTCATATAATACTTCTACAAAAAAGGAGGTGCAAACAATTCTATTAGCAATTTCAAACATATTATTATAATATTCCTATAACTATCATACACACAGCATAATTTGTGTCTTGGATTCAGCACTGAAACTGCTCTTTTATCCTTCTTAAATATTATTAATCATAGTGAAATGGTCTTTCCACAACTAATATTCTCTTAAACATATTTAAGGCCCTTTCTAAACCTTATATTTGGCTCTAGTAAAATCTCAGTTACTTTATAAAAATACACATCAATGGAACAGGTCTTCCATGCCAAACTTTTAGGTATATTCATCGATCATAAATCATTTTTCAAGAAACATATTGACTTTGTAACCTCAAAAATACACAACTTGGGTGTGTTACACATCAAATCATCATTCACTCCATTGCCATATACATTAAATCTATAACCTCTAACCTCTGCTTTAACAATTAAAAAAAAAAAAACATAAAATTCTATATGAATCCGGCAATTGCCCATTCATCTCTAGTTTGTTTCCAAAGCATATGCCTCACAGAAACATAAGCTCTCAGACCCAAAATTCCTAGAAGTTGTCAAGTCAAACAACCTTGGTGCCTTTTTATATTCTGTTCATGTAGCTAAGCTGTGTAATTTCATTCCTCCAGAACTTAGACCTGAAAGTAAATATACAATATTTCTGCAGTCTTAAAACCTATGTAATTTCCATTTGGACCTATCCTTGTATCTCAGTTTCTTCTCCAGGTGTCATCTCTCCAATAGCTATCCATCCCAGTTTCTCCCTCTCTTCATCTACCCCTTTAACCACTATGCTATCTTTATTCTTAATGTTACATTTAAGTGTTGCAATATATTTTCAATGCATGTATCTGTGATCTTCATTACTGATGTTTCTGTTTATGCACATATGTATTTTTGCAATAGTTTTGTACATATATTTAAAAATGCCCATGTAGAGTTGATTTTTTTTCCTCTCTTGTATAACATGTGGCTCTTTTCTCCCCGGGCCTCCACTGAGCCTTTAGCTCACCTGGAATATTCCCAGCCAACAAATGGAAATAAAATAATAAAATAAATAAGCTACCACAAAGGTGTCATTACCCCTCATTTACACGAGAGCCAACAAAGAGTCTCACTTCCAGAAAGGAAAAGAAAACTCCCACGTGAAGTACTGTCATTAACTCTGGTGCATATGCAGTTATTACAGTTTTACATGAAAGGAAAACATGTCTGCACATAGCATGAAAAGTACTGCAAAGAAAGGTAGGCACATGCCACACCCCAAGAGTATTGCCACTCCACAGGTACACATACACTGTCGATATGACAGGAATGTTAACACAGGTGGGAGTCATGGGAGAAAGTATGCATCTGTGATCAGCTATGACCACAGTGCACATCAGCACAGATAGTAGTGAGAGGCATACCAATATGGTGATACAGTACTCCTGTAGGTATCAGTGGAACCTCCTATTGATGTACAGCTCACTCCTAGTATGCATAGGAATACAGCTGTTGGTGGCACATATGAGTGATTCTGTGACTTCTACTGCACAGGATGGCAGTAATGAGTGTCTGGCATGTCCATCAAATGGTGACATGCCAAAGGATTCCATTGGGGAGCACCCTGTAGTGCATTATAAGGGAACTGTCGGGGAAAACACCATTACCGTAAGGAGTAATGTGCACACGTATATGCCATGACAACAATAACAAATGTAAACGATGTGGTAATGAATGGCAGGCTACATTACATGGAAGGAACACAAAGACTATACTTGCTCTTCCAAGGCACCTACCTGGTTGGGTCGAAGCTCACAGACAAGCTCTGTGGAGATCTCCCAGAAGGAGTCATGTATGGGCCACAACATGTCCTGGAAGAAGCTCTTCATCATCGTTTGATTCTGAGAACAAACACATCTGTCATCATTTCTCACTCCTGGTCCCTCAAGTTATCAGGTGGTGTTGAAGGCTGACTTCACTGGTCTGTCACAAATATAGCATGTGATGGACCAGGCCTGTCATCTGCTGAGGCTGCTCCCTCCTCCCCTGACTGTGACTCCTCCAGCAAGGGTCGAACACATTCTATTATTTTCCATCTATAGGTGGGCTATCACACTGTGAGGCATCTGCAACATGTAATGAATACAAACATTGGACAAGTCATTTAGCATGAATTAAGACTTCATCTGAACCTGTTCCATCCCTCCAATGACACTTACAGATAAATGAATTTCATTTTTAACACAGCTCATCTTCCAGATAAGAAAACAGTTTTCCCTCTATACAATAACAGCTTGGTACCTTTTCTAACAGGAGTTCAAGATCAGAAACCTAAGTGTTCATGCTGACTGCTTGAAAAAAATGCAGTTTGCAGGTTTATTCTGGGGTTGGCTGCAGTGGTGCAGTGGTTAGCATTGTCGCCTCACAGCAAAAGATTCTCCCATTTGATTCTTGGCTGGAGCACCTTCTTTGTGGAGTCTGCATGTCCTCCTCATGATCGAGTGACACTAAAGACATGCAGGTAGGTACAAGCGTGCCTTCTTTGAAGGCTGGGTGTCAAGCTGGCAACTCGGCACAGTAAAAATCCACTGCCAATCATGAGTGGACCGTAGTTCCGCTGTGGCGACCCCTAACTGGGAAAAGGCGAAAGACTTTGTTATTCTGAGGTTGGGTAAAGAGTTTACATTTACCTGGTATAAGTGGAAGTGCAAAAGAAAAACATTTTGCAGGAAAACTGTTAGGTAACGGCAACTACATGGTTGTTAAACTAAGTGGAGCTGTCATACTGAAGAGGGAAAACTGCTTTCTTATCGGGAAGAAAAACTTTGTTAAAACTGACTTTCATCAATTTGTATGCATCACTGGAGGGACAGAACAGGTTTTGATGAAGTATTAATGCATGTTGTAAAACACAAAATTGCTTAACCTTCACTCATTTGTTTAATAAATCTGTTTAATAAATCCTTAACTGATCATTTTTGCCTGCAGAGTCATTCTTGTGAAGGATTAAGTAGCAGGAGTTTTATGGATTATTGGTTTATGTTCCCATTGCTGCCCTTCTTTAGTGAATGATATACACTCCTTCAGGTCATCATGGATGTAGGTAGTGCAATTTCAAAAAACAAGTGAGATGGGAATGTCTGGTAATGCAAATTACAGAATATTACCAGTACCAAAGATGTTGCCTACTCATTGAGAGTATGACTCAAAATCCCACATATTCAGGACACATCCTCACTAACTTGTTATTTGCACATCATACAGTCAAGTATACACAGGTATGCCCTCTGACTATTACAGTACCTCTCTGATATGGCATGCTATAGCATATCATGGGCAACTTTGTAAGGCAGCTACAGACATAACTCACCTCACTATAAAATTAAAAGTTATGTTCTTACCATAACTAGGCATCTGTGTTGTTGTCTATTTTAATTCCTCCTCAACTTATTGGGTTCAGATCCACTCTTTGTATCCAGTTACCCACTTATTGCAGACTTAAGATCCAGCTCTCAAGCTCCTCCCTCTACCCATAGTGCTCTACTGCATCCACAAAGCCTCAGATCAAGTTTGCTGCCTATCCCCACAGTAAAACAGAGATAGGAATAGTTTGATAGAAACACAGCACTCAAATCTTCCAATACAGTCCAGTAGGTTTCTCCAGGAACTTGGATGGGCGATGGATGGTAGGGAAGTTAAAGAAGAATGAAGATGGTCAACACAGATGCCTAGTTATGGGAAGAAAATAATTTATAAATTTGATGTTCTCCTTTTCATTCTTCGTCAAATTATGGACAGAGTCCCCAGCTACTTTATCTTGGGTGGCCTTCATGGAAGTATATTCCAGAGTACCATTGTATCAAAGGCAGCTTTGTTTCTAGAAATAATATCCAGTTTGCAATGAGTAACAAAAGTATGAGCATTGGAACATGTAGGTGCAGCACAAATGTCATCAATAGATGTTCTTGACCAAAAAGCAGATGATGTGGCCATAGATCTAGTTGAATGAGCCTTGGGAGGTTTAGATAATGTCATGCCTTTCTGAGAATAAATACAGGGTATACAGTCTGTTAGCCATTTTGCTAGAGTGATTTTGGATATTGGATAGCCTAGTCTTTTTGTAGAATAGGAAGCAAAGAGCTGGTCTGATTTTCTGAATTGCCATGCCCTGTGAAGATAAAAGCATAATTGTCTGTGCACATTAAGAAGATGCAGCACGTGCTCTCCTTTAATGGACAGATTTGGAAAGAAAATTGGTAAATAGGTGGATTGGTTAGAGTTATTCTCAGAAGCCCCTTTAGGTAAAAAGGAAGGGTTAGTCTGTAAGGAAACCCTATCCTTATGAAAACTTATGTGAGCAGATTTTGGAGAGAGAGTCTGTAGTTCAGATATTCTCTTTGCAGATGTGAAGGCTACCAAGAAAACTGTTTTCCATGATCTAAACGTCAGTTCATATTTAGCTGAAGGCTCAAAAGGTTTCTGTCTTTGGCCTTATAGTACAACTGTCAGATCCTTCACTGGAGGCCTTAGAAGAAAAATTCCTTTCATGAATGCTTTACATAGTTTAGATGAATCCAGAGAAAAATGCCTGTTCCCCATGTGAAAATTGGAGATAGCTGCTAATTGAAGTTTAATTGTAGAGAAGCTAGTTCTTTAATCAAAAGCACTATCAAGAATTGAAGAATTGTAGAGAATGGGACAGAAAATAGGTTGATGCTTTTATTCAAACCTCAAAGGGAGAATCTTTTCCATTTGATTTTGTATACTTTTTTGGTAGACTCTTTTTGAGAAGCCAAAATAATATCACATACAGGGGCAGAAAGCCTGGGCTGTCTAACAATTACCAGAAGTGGAAAAAACATGCAGTTAGTCTAAGGGCTTGAATGTTGGGACATTGGATCCCTGATGGGTGTGACAGGAGAACCAGAGTTGGCTCCAGTATCCATGGAGGATAACAAGGATAAGACTGCAGGAAAGGGAAACATACTTGCGGAGGCCAGGAGGGGGCAATGAGGATTACTGAATTCTTCAGCCTGCTTACTTTCAGTACAAATTTGTAAATCAGGGAAAAGGAGGGGAAGCATAAAGGAGACCCCAGGGCCAAGCGTGGAACTACAGCATCTTTCGGTGACTCCCCCTGGGGGAGGATCAGAGTGAAGTAACTGCCGCAATTGTTATTGAGGGGAGTGGCAAATAGGTCATAACAAGGTTAGCCCCAATCCTGGAAGATCATCTCCACCAGAGATTGATTGAGAGGCCACTCATGGGGCATTAAAATGGATCTGCTTAGTTTGTCCACTAACACATTTGTTTTCTCCAGAATGTGTGTCACAATTAGAAAGCAGTCTGATGAGATCACCCATTCACATACTCATGTGGTCTCTCTGCAAAGGGGATAAGATCGAGTTCCTCCTTGTTTGTTGATGTACCAGACTACATACATGTTGTCAGTCTGAATTGCAATAGTCCCCAATGGTAGAGCATCTTGAAATGCCTGCAGTGCTAATAGGACTGCTTTCATCTCTAGAAAATCGATATGCAACTTAGTATCTTGTTGGAACCACGTGCCTTGGCTCATCCTTCCCAAGAAATGCCCCCCAGCCCAATTGAGAAGCTTCTGTGGTCATTGTGGCTGTAGGTGCTGGTAGAACAAAGGGTCTGCTTAGATGTAGATTGTCTGATTGTGCCCACCATCAGATTGTTGTTTGGAAACTGGGGTGAGCTTAACTGGAAAGAATAAGGGTTTACATTGAATGGACTATTGTACAGCTAAAGTCCATTGTAGAGCCCTCATAAAGAAGCATGCCAAAGGAAGTAGTACAATGGCCACCACCACGGAACTTAATGCTGGAGGAGCTGAATGAACAAGGAGAAAGTGGACCTAACTCCTTATAGTGGAGATACGATGAGGAGGTAAAAAGGTGATCTGTTTTGTCATGTCTAGAAGAGTACCAATGAACTCCAGGCTCTGGACTGGGTTAGTTTTGACTTGGCATGATTTAAACTTATGCCCAAAGAATTGCAATTCTGAAGCAAATAGTCCCTGGAATGTAGAAGTAGATGCTTGGAGAGGCCGATGAAGAGCCAGTTGTCTAGATAAGGAAACACCTGGAATTCCTTTAATCTCAAGTGAGCTGCCACTACTGCCATGCATTTGGTAAACACCCTGGGGGCTGTGGTGAGTCCAAAGGGTAGGGCTCTGAATTGGTAATGACTGGCTCCCAGCCATAAGTGAAGATGTCTTCTGGATCACCTATTAGTTTTGATATGATAGTACACATCCTGATGATCTATAGACAATATCCAATCATCCTTGTGTAGAAAGAAGTGGAAAGGATCCATTCTGGCGAGTAGGCTGAAAAAGGTAATAAACCCAATAATATCAGAGGAACAGGCGGAGTTTATGGATGGGAGGCAGACCACGGATAATACCTTAACGCTCCATACCTTAATCTCTTATGCGAAATATAAAAACCTGAATTTGTATGCCCTAATTATTGATGCTCAGAAAGCATTTGATAGGATTAATTTGGATTATTTATTTGATACATTACCTTATTTTAATATACAGCAGGAGTTTATCTCAATGTTAAGGATACTATATAGAAATGCATACACAAATTTATTTATAAATCACGAATGCTCGAATAGGATAAAAATCATAAATGGTACCCGACAAGGCTGCCCATTATCTCCCATCTTATTTAATCTTTACTTGGAGCCTTTATTTTTACACCTTAAGCAAAATGTTTTTATAATTCTCCTGTACTGTATGGAATAAAGGTTAGGATGGCTGCCTATGCAGATGATTTAAACATATATTGTACCACACCTGTTTCCGATACTGAAAAATATTAGCTGCAATAGAAATCTTTGAGAGAATTTCCAATTACAAGCTAAATTTTAAAAATCTAAAATATTCCCATTAAAGACACCCACACCTTTTCAATGCTACCATTAATAGGACAAGTATTGACGGAAGAAAAGATAAAATATCTGGGAATTGTCTTCTCAACTGAAAATAGAGATTTTTTATTAACAATGTAAAGTCAACTACAGATCAAATAACATTGGATCTTGAAAGATGGAGTAGATTGAAGTTACCGATGATGGCAAGAGCAGCTATCATAAGAATGAATGTTCTTCCTAGAATGTTATATATTTTTAGAGCTGCACAACTCAGAATTACCAAAACATTCTTCAAACAGCTTCATATAAGATTGGGAAGATTTCTTTGGGAACCTAGGAAGACGAGAATTTCATATGAAAAATTGATGGCTCCAAAAAATAAGGGGGGGCTGGAATTATCGGATTTCGAAATGTACTATTTAGTGATTCAGGCCAATAGGATTTTAAAGACGTCTTACTTCGATAGTGATAATAGAAAATGGACACCCAATGGGTGCTCTTAACGTACAAGCATATAAATGAAGTGGGAGTCAATGCTAAAGCATTACCCTTTTTAAATAATTGGACAATGAGTAAATATAACTTAATGGAGCACATCAAAAGCTATGTAACGGCAATTCAAACTCTTTTCGCTTCCTTAAATTTACTAAAATATATGATGGTTTTCCAACCGTTTCATAGGAACCCAAATTTAACAATTGGTGGTCAATTGATTGATCTAAAGAAATTCCCTTTAATCATGGCGTTAACTGTACTCGATTTATATCCTTTTCTAGGAGTACCAGTACAGGATATTTTAAAAGAAATAGAACTCCCTATTTCCTATTTAATTATAGTAAGACAGCTAAAAGACTTGGTTATAAACTATTTTAACAACTTTGAAATGAAAGGGGAAGATTTAATCATTTCTCGTAATCTATGGGAAGCGCTGTTGCAGGATAGAAAATATATAACCGCAGCATATAAATTGATAAAAGAGAGGAAGTATAATAATTATATTCCTTTATCAAGTTACGGGAGAGAGAAATTGATATTCCCAGACGACAATAAGATATTGGAGGCATTTAAATTAACATTAAAGTCCTTATCCCTTCAGAAATTGGTATTTACGCAGCTGATGATATTTAACAATGCATACTATACTCGTCTCACTTTGCACAAATTTGATGCGAAGAATTCACCCATATGCCCACATTGCTTTGATCAGACAGCAGATTTGCTTCACATGTTCTGGAGTTGTAAGTGCATTTATAAATTGTGGAATTCATTAAAATTGCAGTTACAAAAATGGGTTACCAAAATTCAACACTCTCTTGGGAGTTTATGATTCTTCATATTCCCCGAGAATCTAAATAAATCAAAAACGATTGTAATTATGAATATTTGCCTATTAATGAAATTATATATAGCCACAAATTGGTTGAACCCAGCCCAGACATCGTGGGAAAATTTCAGATTGTTGGCAATAAAACACATCTTAGCGCATAAACTGTTAATTAGTGATCACAAGAAAAATATCAACAACATAAAAATCTGGGAGCAAATTTTTAATATTATTTTGGCTTAAGAGGTTACTATCCACTTTTTCTCGGGAACCAGAATATAGTCTAAATCAACCTTAGATTAGATAGAAAATGTACAGAAAAGACAGATTGTTGGCTTGGATTTGTTAATGTTGGATTTTTTTTTTTTTTATTATTTTCCTTTTGATTGTGAGTGCTGTACCTTTGATCAATACATGAGGTTGATATATATGTGAAATTAACCAATGGAAGCATTTTGTATATATTGTATATAATGTGTGAATTTGTAATATGGTTGTGAAAAATAATAAAAAATGATTATTGAAAAAAAAAGAAAGAAGTGGAAAGGAATGGACTGTGACTATTTAGAAGTTTTCTTTCTTTCTGTACTGATTTAAGTTGATTAGATACAAAATGGGTCTGAGCCCCCCCTGTTTTCCTTGTAACTAAAAAGAAGAGTGAATAAGTTCCAAAGCCTATCTGGTCTGGAGGGATCTTTGATTGACTCTTTTGTCTAGCAGCGTTTGGTTTTCTTGCACTGTTGCCTTCCTCCGGCTGGGTGGAATGTCAGGAAGTTTCTTCCTTTTGTGAAAATGAATAAGGGAAAATGGTATGTAATAACTTCTGCATATTATGCTTAGCACCCATGTATCTTGTGTTATACTTGCCTATGCATCTGGGTGCAAAGACAAATGATGCCTAACTGCCTCCAGAGTTAGACAGTTGGGTAGCACTTCAGGAGCACTGAAATGGCCTATCTGAAAAAGGATCTCTACAGCCCTGATTCTGCGGATGTCCTCTGCTTCTAGGATGACATCTACCATTGAAATTTCCTCCTATGCCTCTGGTGGAATTGTCAACACGTGGATCTTGAAAAGGTCCCTGAGATTTCTGGAAACACATCTTCTTGCTGCCTCTCTGATTCCTATAAAAGGTTTGTTGAGTGGTAGAAAACTTGATTCCTATGGCATGCAGATTCTGTCCATCTTGTTCACTGCAGGTAAGCATTTCGTTTACTGATGGCCCAAACAAGGAAGTGCCATCAAATGGGGCATTAATAAAAGACATCTTAAAGGGTTCTGCAAAGTCATAAAGCCACATCTAGGCATGCCTCCTTATGGCAATACCTGAACTGGCTGCTTATGAGGTGCCTTCAGCTGTGTTAGAGATCAACCTCATTGAAGCATTGGATATGAACAAAAGAGTGGCCAGTTGAGAGGATGTCAATTTGAAATTCTCAGCAAACATGGACTTTGAGAGAGTATTAAAAAGCTCCTTGGTAAAATCTCTCTGAAGCCGAGTAAAATGTGCCAGGTAATTTAGTGACCTCAGGGCAAAAGTTGCAGAGGCAAAAACTTACTTTCCAAACCTGTCCAACTCCCTAGACTCCCTGTTAAGCAGATAGACAGCAGAGCTCTGTTCTGCTAGCTCTTTGTTGGTGGCTGCTGCTACCGCCATATCATCAACTGAGACCCCTTTGCTCCAGTGCAGTCTGTCAGGGGAGCCAAATACTTGCCGGGTATTTTAGGAGGGTCCCTATTAAGCCAGCGAATGCACTAAATTGTGAACACTGCTTAATTGAACCAAATTACCCAAAATGACAAAATTTCGAAAGCATGGAACAGCAATTCTTTTCGCTAGGGAAAAAAAATCATTGGGCCGTTTTTGGGACTTTGCCATTTCCTCCACTGTGGTGCAATCTTGGAGTTGGTATATTTAAGTAAGGTGTGTGTGGGGGGCACAGCCCCCCACATCAGGGGTCTTTATTTTGTCTTTTTTTGTTTTTTTTATGGATCAGAGATTTTTTTCCCTGGAAAAAAATTGCTGATCTATTTGTTCAATATTTTGTTTTTTCACTGTTATTGGGTCAATTATATAACGTTTGTAATTTACTGCATTCGCTTATATAATATACACCCCTTTAATGATGGATCAACAGTATCCAGTTCCTTCCAAGCCTGATAGGCAACTAAATCAACAAGTTCATCCACTGGGGGGCAACCCCAGGTGTAGACAGGCCAGAACCAAAACCCTCCAAAAACACTGATTCTTCTGATAAGGAGTTTTGGGAAGATCAGCCACCTTTCTGTTTCAGGATTTCTAGGATATCTCCAAAAGAGATGTCATCTGGTTGTTATGTGGAGGACCCCACTCCTTCATCAAAATCTGCATCCTCCATGACAGACTCCAATGGGGAGTCAATGTGTCTCCTTTTACGTGTCCTTTTTTGTTGGATGTTCAGGTGAGGTGTCAGAAAAGAGTGGAAGTTCCTCTAATGGAACTAGCTTGACACTTATTGGTTTTGGCCGTCCCTGTGCAATAGGCCAGAGTGACTCAGAGCTAGGAACCAATGGGGGAAAGGGAGTATGATCTGAGGCATGATAGGATGGTTCTCTGTGGGGAGAAAAAGCCCTTTCCACCACCTTGAAATGTGACAGACCCCGAGAAACCCTGACCTGCCTCTCGGAGTCAAAGCTCCTAATGAAGGCAGTATTAGATCTCCCTTATGTTTGTGCCTTGGGAGTGGAGCCAGATCTGAACTATCCAGGGCTGAGGCTTTGTGATGAAGGGACAGATCCAAAAAAAAATCCAACAAAATCAGAGCCAACCCTATCCCCTCGGACCTGATGCTGACACTTCGGCTCTGAGACCCATTCTGATCCGACGGTATCAGAGCAGAATTAGCCAAGGATATAGTCGGAGTGGAGGAAGAAGCTTTCCTCAGTTCTGACACCAGACCTCTAAGGAATCTCATATCCTGGGGCTCGGAAACCACATGACAGATTCAGCAAGGGATGGAGATGGCAAAACCCACATCTGGATCTGAGCTCTGAAAATAATTCTCATCATCCTATCCACATCCACTTGTGACAAGCTCCTTAAGGACCTAGAGGAAGAAGTGGAAGGAGGCCTAGAGTGTTTCCTGGGGTCTTGAAGCAATCTCAAAGGTGGGGTATGTGATATTAGCTTGACAGTGTACTCAGGAGTAGTACTCCTATAAGCAGAACCCTGCTTAGGATTCAAGGGTCTAGGATTTGAGGGTGTCATTGTTGAACTAGTCATGATTACAGTGGTTGAAGCCAAAGTCTTCAAATCCTATTAATGAGTGTTAGGATCAAAAAGTGTTGGATCCAATTATGTTTTTGTCTTTGTCAGAGGTTCTGAGGAATACCTGAGGGATTTCGAGGGAAGCACTTCCTATGCTCCAAACAAATAGACTTTCTGTGTTTGGAAGGGACTTTGAGCCCCTGAAATAGAAGTGCAAGGCAGAAGATCTCTTTGGATCAGTTTATTACATTGATCTACTAAAGCCCTAGGGTTGAAAGTGGAGCATATTTAACATGCAATTTCTAGATGTACAGCCCATAGACAATACATGCACTGCATGTGGGGATTTGAATTCAGAATTTTATACCCACAAGAAGTGCACTTGTTGAAACCTGTGGGATTTTCTGACATAACTGCAAAGAAATCCACACTGTCTCAAAACAAAGAGTTTATACTCACTGTCAAATACAGAAATACACACAGAGTAAAACAGGTATTTTTTTTACCAAAATTAAAAATTACAAAGGGTTCTGCTACCAACTATGGTAAGCAAGAAATACACTAAATTATGGGTAAATATGAATAAAATCAGTGGTAATCAAATACTATATAAATACAGTAATTGAAAGAAGAAGGAAAGAAACACCATAATGCCAGCGAGAGTATCCGAGAGGGAGAATAGAATACTGGAAAAGTAGATTAATATAGAAATGGAAACAGAAAAATACCAATAAAAGTTTTATAACTCACAAAACCAATAATTGCCCAAGAACTTGGAAAACCTGCATCTGTTTGCAATGGTGGCAAATGAGATTTGAGGCTTTGGGGATGCAATATAGCATTGTGGGTAGAGAGAAGAGCTCGGGAGCTGAATCCTAAGTCTGACATTAGCAGCCGAGTTGGATCCGAGGTTTGGATCTGAACCCCATACATTGAGGAAGAATGAAAAGCACATCATCAGATCAACTGATATGAATGACAGAAACACATGTCGAGCAATCCTACACACCTTTGTGACCTGTAAAATGGCCTGTGACAATGATGCCCTACATAATATACAGTACTTGGATAGCTGTGAGGGGACATGTTTACTTACAGTATGTTTTTCAATGATTAGTGTATTTGTTATGTTCAATGGCAAGTGTGTGTGACAAATGTTTGGACCTACATATAGGATTATTAAAATATATAGTAACATGTTTTGCAGTTTTTTGGATGCCAAGTGTGTTTTGTTTATACAACATACCTATGAAGCAGTTGGGCAATCAAATACACCTCAGTTGTCAATAGCTTCAGCGAAATACAGTGGTCAGAGCACTAAATATAAAAAGGCTCTCTAGGTGCTATACAATTCACAGGTGAAGGTGGAATGAACCAGAACAGTAACAGTGCTACTTTTTAAAACTGTCACAGTGGGTGTGGGATAAGCTTATTCGTGGGATATCCTCTATAGGAGCACAGAGATTGGCAGATATGCCACGTGTATGCTGAACTACAACCATTTACACTGAGATCAGCTAGTTTACGTCATCACACACTAATACAATTCAGAAATATTCTGTGCAAATGAACCTCATTAATTATGTTGGGTGCAAATCGTATTTAAGCCAACTGTGTGTGTGTGTGTGTGTGTGTGTGTGTGTGTGTGTGTGTGTGTGTGTGTGTGTGTGTGTGTGTGTGTGTGTCTGTCTGTCTGCATGTTTGTGTGACTGTGTATATGTACATGTGTCTTTGTGCATACCCCCATTTGGTAGAAGATTTGATGAAATTCCGGTCCACTTGGACAGGATTCTTCATTCTCCTACCTTGCAGCAACATTTGAGTTGATTATAATAATTAGCAAGGTGCCAAGAGACAGATTTTATTTTTTGTCTCCTATAAAACATTAATTTTGTTTGGATCAAAAACAGTTTTTAATATGTATTTTTCAAACAAAAACTATACCTAAATGAAATCCTTTTGTAGAAGTGACCCAGACAAAGTAAATGTAATTTGTAGTCTCATAACTCAGCATTCTCTTATTTGCATAATTCCATATCATTATAATAGGATCACCTCTTCCTCTTTCCTAAGCAATTTACCCACATTTCCTCACATCTAATATATTAAGTTTGTTGAAACAACTGGGACTTCTGGTGATAATGAAGTACACTGGACCATATGCAAGTTGCAGTAAAGAATGTAGATGCCGGTTTGATGCCGGTTTGACTTATTTCACTAAAATGTGCTGGTATTGTTAAGTGTTCTTTTTCTTTTACTGCTGTTAATAAAGCACAGTACATCTTGGACAAGTGTGAACTATAAGTAACTAAAACTAACAATGGTATCCAAATGTGTTGTGCTTTAATAGCAATAGTAGTTGTTTACCTCTTCTTTGATCCTTTGAACAAAGCCAAAAATAATGGGGTGGGGGCTAACAACCCAAAATCTGGGACAATTTTATACTTTAAAAAGATAATAATCTTTTCCATCAACTGCATTTTCTGAACGCTAAGTATGAAAGTAACATCTGACATTATTGACTGATAGTAATCCTTAGTGATTTACCATAAAATCCAAACTTTTAAAAGGGATAGGGCAAAAATATGAGGGAATTGATTTGATATGTTCTTTTGCTTTACTATTACTGTTATTAAAACACAATATATTTTAAGAAACACAAACTAAAACACCAATGTTATCCAAATGGGCTATGCTTTAATAAGAACAGTACCTCTTGCATAATTTATTTTACTTGTATCGACTTGTCATTGCTACAAAAATTGTATTGTTCCTATAAGTATAAATTCCTGCACATTACAGTGATAATATTTAGAATGTTACAGCAGGAGCTGTCAAACTACTTTGCTACTATAACATTCCAAGCAGCATGCAAACACACTAGTGTGGTCCAGTGATGTTCATCATATTAATCACTGCTGCAGTAGCCTTAGTTACATGGGTTACAGCTTACCAAGGATATAACAGCTGGTCAGCTTCCAAAGCTGCAGGGCACCTCCCATGCACCCAAACTGTCTGGCAGCTTAAGCTGAGCTGAAAAAAGACCTGTTACGGTGTAAAACCCGTCAAAGCTTTACTGCCACCAAAACTGTCACAAGACTGTGCTGTACTTTTAAACAGAAGCTCTCTTTTTCTTGTCAGTTTAAAAGTTGTTTAAAATAGCTGAAAACCATTTTTTTCTGTGGAGAAATTGTGTTTATTTTACTTTATAGGACTGGCCTAGTTTATAGAAGAGGCTGGGCTACTGAGTCCCTTTCGATTTATATTGAGAACAATTTAAGACCAGTTTTGAATACTGCAACTACAGTCTTAAAGGACACAGGTAGTATCTTATATGAACTGTTTCAGGTGACCTGCAATGTGAATCTGAATGATGATTTTATTTTTATTACACTAGATATAGCCTCTGTCTTTACAGTGATACCCAGTGAATGGGCTATTGAGAATATTAGGTCTTTTTTAATGGTTGGTAATCATATGACATCAGATAAGACTAATTTAACTTGTATGCCTTTGGATTTAGTCATGAATATCAATGTATTTATTTTTAATGGTAACCACTATTTACATAAGGTTGGTGTGGCAATGGGCTAAGCTTGTGCCAACAGCTATGCCATCCTTGCTTTGGCCAGTTGGGAGCATGACTTTGTACTTAAAAACAATGTTTTTATGGACCATATTTTCTATTATAGGAGATTTGTGGATGATGTGTTTATTTTATGGAAAGGACCTTTAAACCTAGTAAAACGTTTTATAGACTATTTACACTCCAAGACATCTTTTTTAAAGTTTACAGACACTTGTTCACAGCAGTCCATTAATTTTCTGGATGTAGCCATCAGTAAGACAGTAGGTGACAGACTTAAAACACAATTTTTAAGAAAGAATGCAAAAAGAATAATTTATTACACTATAGTAGCATGCATCATCAGCATGTACCACACAATGTAGTAAAGGGGCAGGTAATAAGAACTATGAGGTTAATACTGATGAAGGTGATTTAGATGAAGCACTAGGTGATTTAAAATGAAGTTTTATAAAAAGAGGATACAACAGTAATGAGGTTGATAAATGCATAGAAGAACTGCATTCAGAGAGACAAGACTTGGGGAGACCATATTTTTCAACCCCATGTAGACATAGACACATTAAAAAACAGAGATCTAGGAAAGAAACTAGACTAGCTCTATCATACTCTAGTAATATTAACATGGTATGTGATGTTATTGAGAAAGACTGGCCTATTCTGAAGTCAGATGAGCAACTAGGGAATGTATTGAGTGAGAAACCTAATTTTAAGTTCAGGAATAGACCATCCTCGAAGAGACAGTTATGCTATAAGAACATGAGGCATGTATATATCCCCTATCAGGTTGTGAAGGGACATTTACTTGTAGGAAATGTAAGGCCTGCAGGTTTATACAAATAGGTAACGAGTTTGTAACACCCTATGCTGAATTTTGTTATTGATACTTCCCTTTATGCAGACTGTCAAACTAAGGATTTGATCTACTTTGCATACTGCATGGTATGCCATGCCTATTACATAGGGAAAGCTAACAGACACTTGAAAGACAGAGCTAAGAGTATGTTAATGACATAAAAAATATGAAAACTACGAATGCCCTAGCCCAGCATGTGCTGAACAAGGGACAGAATCACAGCTTTAAATATTTAGTATTAGAAGTCTTGCTCACAAATTCAAGAGGGGGAGACTTTAAGAACTTAACTGAGGTGAAAGAACAAGAGTGGATTATACATTTGAATAGTGATAAGTCCCCCGGGCTTAATGACAGGGTCTTTTTGAAACCAGTTTTGAAAGCACAATACCTTACACGTTAAAGGTCTCTCTGTTTGTTGTAAGCTGTCTGAGTGAATGAGATGCCTTAATTAATGCTGCCTGCTGATTGGGCTTTTATTAGTATAAACGAGTTTAGGCAGTTTGTGGTTTTAGGTCTGAAGAAGCAGTTGTATAATAGACTGTGAAAGCGCTTACCGTGTTTTATTGATTTTATTGTTTTATGGTGAATTAAAGTTTTTTACAGCACTCCAGCTGTGGTATACTCTCTCTCTTTTTTGGAATTCCACAAAAAGAATTGTTAATTGAAAGGTTGTATCATGTGCATGCTTCAAACCTGGCTATGAGAAAACAACCTAGACCTTTAATAGTAAAAAATGCAATCATACCAGCAGAAGGAGTTTATGTTGACAAAACTGTGACAGAAGGACAAAGTACTACAAGTGGGAGACAACATAGTGTTTGTGGGGAATGACTACTCATTATACACCAGGCAGAAGAGGAATACATTGATTCCATTATATAGGGAATGCCGAGAAGCAGGCATGAGATTCAAACTGCTATACCCAGCTACCTTCAAAATATTTTTCCCCAGAGGAATAAAAATATTTTTTGCTGAAGTACATGCTAAGGACGAAATTTAAAACTTTGTTCAACAAAAGGTGAGCTGCGAAACAGAAGGAGATTCTGCTTCTTGTACTTCTGGTAATAAAGACCACAGAGAGACTGTGCCAGTGAAGTCTTTCCTAGTGTTTCAATGGAAAATGCTTGAGAGAGGGAAAAAAGCATAGGAGATTACTAGAAGAATCAAGAGTGCACTGGAGTTGAAGCAGAGATGGGGTTTTGGAGGTGGAGATAAACAGGAACAAAACAAGAAAATCTGAAAATTTTGGACTTTCTAGGACTTTGTTAAACTTGTAGGGGATTCCAAAGCATATGCCCTACTTCATATCATTAACATTTGGAGACTAAAATCAATAACTTGGAAATTGACAAATGTGGGATTACAAAGCAATAATTATATTTGTAAAACAGGACAGAAAAAGAAAATCTGGAAATATTGGACTTGTTTAGATTTTGTTAAAGTTGTAGTGGACGCTAAAGCATATGCCCTACTTCATGTCATTAATCTTCAGAAAAATACTCAGGGGGAGAGGAGTTAACTGTAGGTAATACAATTTTTTTTCTCAACAGTATTAAATAAGTGGTACATGATTTTCTCTGCATGTTATAAAGTTTTTTCAGTAAGTGTAATATGGATACTAATGCAAATAGGTGCTTCCATTTATTCTTTTTGTTTATTTTTTCCTTCTCTCTTTCTCCTTGTTTAGTTTTAATGATACGTAGGCATTACAATTTAAAAAAAGGGATCTGGTTAAAATAATATGACAAAAAAAAATAATGTGCTTTGTATCATTCTTGCATAGGGGAATGAGTGGGTTAAGGCCATAAACGTTATATAGTAACACATTTTAACAGAAAGCAAGTAAATGAAAAAGAATATTGAATATTATAAGGTCTTTTTCTATTAAACAGTCCTGTATCTGGTTCTCATGTCACTAGCAGACAATCTGATAAAGAGAAATGGCTTGGAGAAAATGTTTTCTGAAAGCATTCAAGTGTTTTCCCAGTTGGGAGAGGTATAAAAATAATACAAAACCAGACAGCACTTAACAGAATCACAGGCTGTACCGTACATGTTATCATGGATAATCTTTCTTTCTGTTTAGCTTGAGTCTGTGTGTGCGATTGTCAGTTTGGAACTTTGATTCCTATCAAAGGGGTAAAACTTCAATATTTGAAGATTTACATAGTTTTGTGTGTTATTATTAAGTTAGTAGGTTTTAGGGGTGTAATGGATCTGTGTGTGTATTTTAATTTGAGGGTTTTCAATAAAACAAAAACTTTTGCAAGATGTGACATAGTCTCAAATGGAGATGACAAGAAACAGTAGTATAAGTGATTAACCTGCCAAACAGTGCATGAACATAACAAAAAAGCTGTTATACATAAAAGGTAGGAATAATAATCCCTCAAGAATATGATTCTTTCTGTAATGTCTGTAAACGTTAATGGTCTCACAGATAAATACAAAAAAGAAAGAGCAGTGAACTATATTAAAAATGTAGAGTACAAATAGTTATGCTAGAGGAGACACACTTGGAAAGAACATGTGAAATTGATAAAGAAATGTTTGCAGGATGGGTATTCAGCAGAATATCTGGAGCAAAGCAAGGGAAGAGTACTTATATTAATTGCAAGAGGAGCTCTAATAGTAATAGAAGAAGAAAAAAAAGACAATAATGGTAGATTTGTAGTACTAAGGGTCTACTGGCAAGAGAGGAAGATTGCACTGGCTTGTATTTATATTCAACTGAAAACTGCTATAATAGAGCTAAAGAAAATTCTGGGAGAAATAATCAGCTTTCAGCAAGGAATATTACTTATAGATGGGGAATGGAATTTGATTTGCAGCAGTGAAGATACATTTGGTAGGTCCAGAAGAGAAAATATAACAAAGGAGGGTACATTTTTAAAGAAATTTATGAAAATATTTGGCATGGAAGATGTGAATTCAGTACCATTCAATCCATAGCACGTGAAGGTGTAGAAATAAGAATGTTTTAAGAAGAACGTTTTAGTAATGCATTCATAATGGAGTACAATGGGAGTGCAAATTCACTTAGAAAAAACATTCAAAATGAATGGGAAAGGTTTGTGGGGTTGACAAATCTAGGTGACTTTCTCAAAGAACCTGTTAAAGTAATTTATAGGAAGGGACAGAATTTAAAATGTCTATTAGAACAGGATGGTAGACATGGTAATATGGTAGGTAAAAGAAAGGGACATTTAAATGTGGCCATTGTTTGCAATGTAAATATATAGTGAACAATGAAAAAATTTTCCTAGCTTGTAGAAATAAGTGGCTAGAAGAATGGGAGTCTCACATTGTCATTCTTTTGGTTTAATCGGGTGATTTGTGAAGAATGAGTCTTTCTTTGTGAGGAAGACAGAGCAGAAACTGAAAAAAAGAATTTACAAACACTACTATGATATTCAAACAAAAAAGTATATCATGCTGTATTTAAACATCTAAAAGAATGTGAGAAAACAAGGTTTTTTTTTATATTTTGTACTAAAGAAGTGAAAAATGACCTAAGAGAGGGGCTTTGGGAGGAGAAAATAGAATATAGGGAACTATGGTGGCAAACAACACTGCAAGTTAATGTTCCCCTTGGTCTTAATGAGAACATCTCTATAGCCTCCCTTTTAAAATTGAGAGCTGCAAAATTGTGATGTGAAGTGAATATATTGTTTAAAACATGTGATACTGAAGCAATGATTTTTTCTTTAGGAAATTTTATTGTAATGGTGGTGGTTGGTCACTAGTGGGAGCCCTTTTATAAAATGTATCTTTATGGTTTGCACAAGAACTAATAATATATATATTTTTAATGGCTGTTATAAAAACCAAGTTTGCACATAATATGATTTATTTACACTGATTTATAAAAAACCTTTAAACTTATTATAAGTATTTCATCAGAAATGTTATTAAAGTATGTATTTATTTTTTTAGTAGTTTAAGGACAAATTGATGTTTGAAATGGTTTTAATTAGATAATTGATGGGATTATAAAAGAAAGGTAGTATAGGATACCTTGCATCTGATGAAGTCTTTGTATTGAGCATGAAAATGCTGTGATTTAAGTTAAGCTTTTATGTGTTTTATATATTAAAGAAGTGTTTTTCACTATTTGGTCATGGACTGCTGTTTCTCCTTGTTGGGTGCTATTTTGGATTTTAAGAGAAGTACCAACATCCTGGAAGAAAGTAGTAGTAGCTGTAATACCTAAAGTGGGTAAAGATCTATCAGATCCAGCTTCATACACGCCCATTTCAATACTAAATCATGGTTTTAAACTGTTTATATCTGTAATGGCTAAAAGAATAGCAAAAGTGATGCCAAAATTGACAGATATGGATCAATGTGGATTTGTGGAAGGGTGGCAAACATGTGACAACACAAACAGAACAGTGATGATCCAGAGGGAAGCAGAATGTAAGAAAATACAACTGTTGCTAGTGGGTTTTGATGCAGAGAAAGCATTTGACAGCATAAACAGAGATCTTATGAGCAGAGCAATGGAAGCATTTGCATTCCCTTATAAAATTATAAGGTTGATTAAGAGGATATATGAAGGATCGGAGATGAAAAATAATGTGGGTGGGGTCCTCTCTGATAATCTTTGCTTGAGCAGAAGAACCAGTCAGGGGTGTCCAATCTCTCCTTTGTCATTTGCATTATATTTAGAACCAATTATTAAGAAAATAAGGGACTCAGAAATTCAAGGATATAATTGGTATGGTAGTCAGGAAAAGGTGGCTCTATTTGCTGATTACATTATTTTATACCTGACAAAACCAGAAAGGGGCATTACATTGCTGTGGAACATACTAAAATATTTTCTAATCTTTTTAGGATACACAATTAATGAAGCAAAAACAAAAAGCAATAGCAGTAAATTATGTACCCATATACAAATTGGTTCAGTAATGTCCGTATTTATGGGGGCATGATTAAATGAAGTATTTAGGAGTATGGATTAAAACTGATAGCAGTGTGGCAGCTAAGGATATGTAGGAAGAGACTAAACAAAAGTTAATACAAAAACTGATAAAATGGAAGCTCTATTATATGGATAGCAATACTAAGATACAAGCAGTTAAAATGTTTTTAGCCCCTTTAGTCATATACACAGGTCAGGCATACTTCTATCAACCAGAGGAGAAGATGTGGGTAGCAATTAATAAAGAGCTGAATGTCTTTATCTGTGAGGGGGAAGATGGCAAGAGTCAAGTGGGATAAGCTTATTCTTCCAATAGAACAGGGCGGATAGGGATCACCTGAGTTGAAGGGGTATTTCAGAGCAGCACAATTAAGGCTTTTATACATAGCACAAGCAGAAAACTACATTTCAAAGTGGTAAGAGATAATGATGATGAAACAGGGGAGAAGCTCAAGTAACAGGGAGAGACTGGGATTTTGGATGCAGACCTTTGAGGAGAACAACAATAATCATGTAGAATGTTATATTCATAAAGCAGCAGAAGGTCTTCTAAGAACTAAGCCAACATAGGAATGGAGAAAGGAGATTCTGCTGATATGGAAGACTGCAATTAGGGATACAGATAATAGGCAACAGGGGGGTGGGAATATATTGGAGAAAACTGGCAAAGGAACCAAGGTATTGGGAGCAAATAACTAGAGATGGAAAGGTAAAAGAATGGGAAGATACCAAGAACTTATATGGATGGCAGGCTAGAGTCTGCATTTCATATCAAGGATTGATATCTGAGTATAGGCAAAGAGAAATAAATAGGAGGGTCCTAAACAAAAGACCAGCACTGGTAGAGCTTTTAGTAGACTTTAGAACAGAAGTTGTCATTAAGAAAGGAATAATTACTAGAACATATTAAATATTGCATGAAAACTAAAATAATCAATCAGAGGAGGTTAGGAAGGATTGGGAAGAGAGATTAGATAAGGAATTCACAAAGAAACAATGGGGGATATATGTATGTCTCCCAAATATGCAACAAATCTAGAAGATTTAGAATCTTTGCCTGGAAGTGTTTACATAGGTATTTTTATACGCCAAGCAGACTTCAAATAATTTTTCCTCAAGTAGACAGCAAATGTTGGAGGTGTGATAGGGAAGAAAGAGGTAACTGGGAACATATTTTCTGGGAGTGTAATGAGTTGTAAAGATTCCCTGCAGACTGTTCTGTTGGAGATACTGTGTGAGCAAATTGGAGTAACTCGGGAAATGATTATTTTGAACTATGATACAAAATCGGAATAGCCTACACATAGTAAGGCCTTGCTGAGTCTGATTATGATGGCTGCCAAAAAAGGAATTACTAGAAAATGGAAATCAAAGTCTAAACCAACCTTACTTGAAGTAGTGAAGATAGTAACAGAGATAAAACAACTGGAACTGGAACCTTTTGAAAAGGGTATAAACAACGTACATAGGAAAAAAATGGGAAATATGGGATCAATACATGCAGGGGAGGAATGAGATTTATAAGAAGGCAGAATATGAACAAGCTATGTAATGGTTGCCTAAAAATTACTTGATATGTTAAAAAGTGATGCATAATGTTTGCAACTACAGTTGTGTCTGCGCTGTTTGGAATGTACAATGTTTGCAACTGAGATTGTGTCACTTTGGTTTATTTTCATTTAAATAAATGTAACATGACCTATTCATACATGATAATTTAATAAAGATGTTTCTTGTTTTATAAAAAGCATAAGAAGGTTACTGATAATTGTGGGTTTAAAGTGTATACTTATGCAACTTTGATTTTCAGAATTTTGAGTTGCCAAGCTTATATGTTAGGGTTTGGTTTGTCTTTCATTGTGAAAGTATGAGGAATGTTTTGTTTACAGTTTCTTCTTGTGAGGAAAATCTGCTTTAAATAATTCAGTTTCTTCTATTGTTCAAGTCATTACTCATTGTATCATGTTGCAAGGAATCTCTAATATTTTCCACCTTCCTTTTCCAATTTTTTCAAGGGATTCCAACTCCTCATCCAGTTTTGCTAAGAAACAAAATAAACAGCCTAAACAAATTGCAGGTATACAGACATTTGTGAAAAAATGGCAAGGGGTTCAAAAAAGAATTCTGGAAATTTCCTAAACCAAGGACAGAATGATTATTTAAGAGACTGTAATCCCCCTACCAGCCTGGCACCCCTTTTGTCTTTCAAAAAGTCTGAATCTCATCTTTTCTCTTTGGCAACAAATAGTTTCAAACAAATGGGTTCTGAAGATCATGGCAATGGAAGGAAGAGGTAATTCCTCATCCTCCAGAGCAGACTCTTTTATTTCCACTTGTCCTTCATCATATGCTGATCCAAGAAGTGATAGAACAAAAAGGATGTTTGTAGTGCCAAAGAAGGAAAATGATTGGAGAAAAGTTTTAGATTTTTCTTTCCTGAACATGTTTGTGATAGTGCCCACATTCAAAATGATGTCACTTCATAACCTATTACTTGATCTTCCTCATTCAAGTTTCCTGGTAACACTAGATTTGAAAGATGCTTATCATCTCATATCTATTCACTCAGATTTCAGGCATTTCTTAAAGCTTTATGTGTGTGGATCACATTATCACTTCTCTTCTTTACCCTTTGGACTATCCACTGCAATATGAGTGTTCATAAAGTGTCTAACTCCAGTTATATCTCATAGCAGGCTACAGGGTATCCACATTTTTCCAAATTTAGATGACTTGCTTATCTTTGCAGAGTGTTTTTCAAAGTGTCAGGAATCTTTCTCTTGGGTGAAAGATCTCTTAACACAAGCGAGGATTCCAAGAGAACATTAAAAAGTCTTTCTTGACTCCATCTCACAGGATTTATTGTGTTTCTGGGATGTCAACCAAACACCACAGTTTAAAGAGATTTTCTTCTACATGAGAAAAAATAGATCTGTATCTAGATCTATTTCTAGGTTTTTCCACTCAGATATCAGCTATTGCAAAGGAATACCTCAGGATTTTTGGTCTCATGGCTTCTATGAGTCTCATGATACCCCTGGCAAGACTGCACATGAGAAAAACACAGTGGTATTGGAAGTCTCTTTGGTTCCACCACCAACATCCTTTATCTTTTCAAATCACAATGCTGGGGTTTGTCAGAAGAGGAATCACTTGGTGGAAACAGATATTCATAAATCCAGGTCTCCCCTTTTACCTCCCTGTTCCTAACCTATCAGTCATCACAGACCCCTTGGACTTTGCTTGGGGGACAGTTTTAGGAAGGATAAAAGTGCAAGATGTGCAGGACACCAAGGACAGATGTAGGCACATAAATATTAAAGAGATGCTTGTCCTTATCAATGCACTCAATTTTCTGAACCATCTTTGTTCCCCAGGACTTCTTCAATTTTTTACAGACAATACAAGAGTCATGTGGTACATCAACAAGTATGGGGGAAGCAAGTTGTTCCTCTTTTGCAAGCTAGCCATGTTAACTTGGGTAATAGCTTCACAGCACTATCTCACTCTACATGCATCCTACATTCTGTCAGAAAAAAAATTGTGTAGCAGATAAGTAGAGCAGGACAAAGGCAGAACCTCACAAATGAAAACTAGTTTGGGAGTTCATCCAGGATTTGATCCATCTGTAGGGAGTTCCTCAAGATCTCTTTGTCTACTCTATGAGTAATCAGCTGGCTAGATTCTGCTCCAGGACTCCATGAAGGCCTGAAAGACTGATGCATTTTCTTTTCTTTGGGCAGGAGTGTTCCTATATGCTTTTTCACCATTTGCACTAATATACAAAGTTCTTCTAAAGATTCATAAGGAATCCCCCAAGATCATTGTGGTGACTACCTTCTGGCCTAGGCAACCATGGTTCTTCCTTCTTTTGGAAATGGCCTGGGGCAATCACCACAGGTTTCCTCACAGACTGGATCTACTCACCCAAGAACAGGGATGTTTGATACACCTCAACACCAATCAACTTCAATTGACTTCCTGGATGTTAGGGTCTTAATTCCTTTAAGGCACCTCTTTATAGGGTGTAGATTACAGTGTGTGATGTGTCTTTAAGAACCATGGCAAGTGATGAACATGCATGTATAAATAGCAGATTTGTGTTGTACCTAGTGCGATTTTGAAAGTGCAGCCAGAGAGTAAGCATATGAGAATGAATGTAGCTAGTTTGTATATAAGTTACCTAAGCTGAACTTAATAGTTATAACCATAATGTTCTTGTACATAATAAAGCTGCTTGAACAGAACCCCCAAAGACTCGTCTGTTACATCATGACAACATGAGCAACATGGTGTCAGAACTGGGATTCCAGAGATTGATATTCACAGCCAAGAGGTGCAGAGATGACAGTTAAGGTAAACTAAGAGAAACAAGCATGAAAAAGAGGCAGAAATGAACCAAAGGTAATGAAAACTTGCATTAATAGTTTACTTTGTAAAAAAGATAAAAAGGAGCATTACAAGGGCACAAACTGCATTATTAAACAAGCAAGAGGTATAAAAGGTTTAGCAATTAAGCAAAATGTTTAAGATTAAGACATTTGACAAAACACATATGTTTAAAGCAAAACAAGTATGTTTAAAGCAAAATTAATGTGTTTAAAGCAAAACAGGCATGTTTAGAGTAAAACAAGCACAAGAAAAGTACAATGGGCATGAAGAGATTAAACGAGCAAAATGAATATAACAAGGGTAAGAAAAGGCTACATTAAGTATAAATAAAGCAAGGCGACTGCATGTTTTTTGGCAAAGTGCAGTGTTTTGGCATAACTATGACTTTGTATTGCATCAAGGGCATGACTAGAGTTAGTCAAAGTGTCTCAAAGTGTGTAAAAGTGCTTACAGTGTGTGCTTATTGCTGTGCTTGTATTACAAAGAGATTATTTGTGTGCAAAGTGCAATTATTTCATAATGTACAGTCAAAGTACAGCCATTTCGAGAAGTGTCTTGTGCTGGGTGTGTCTATTCACAAAATACCGCCATTTTGGGAAGTTACAGTGTGCCGTGTACTTTTTATTCATAAAGTGCAGTCACTTTGAAATGTTTCCTGCTCTGAGCTTCTTCTGCCCAGTTCATTCACAAAGTTCAGTTATTTGAAATGTTTCTCAAAATTATGATAAATGACTTTCATTGTACCACAATTTTGAGAGTGTTACAGTGCCCAAGAAACTTATTTTGCAAAATTCAGTTATTCAGAGGCTTGTTGTGCCATTGGGCAAAGTTACAAATACTAGCATAAATTTCTGGCATATGTGTATGTGTGTATATTTGTGCATATTTGCAAAACCCTTCACTGGTATATGTTAATATGGCAGACAGATTTTGAAAGCCCTCACCACTTGTATTTGATCAGAATACTGCAGATAATTGTAGAATATTTGAGCAAGATTACGATATTTTATACAAGCAGCTTATTCTGACAAGGATTCATGCACCAGGGCATTCATTTTGTTAAACCTAGCTGGGTTAGAGGCCATTGAAAGGGAGCATTGATTTGTGTATACACCAGCAGTATATGAGGGAGAAGGTGAAAAATCATCATATTATTGTACAGGTTGAATCAAGGGAAGATCCTGAGTATTTGAAGTGGAAATTCAGAGAAATGTGCAACCCCCCAGACAAATATTACATTAGAGAGGCATTTGTTTTACACAAGAGATCAGAAACCAGTGGAAACTTTTGAGGTTATATTATTGACCTTAGAAACAGAGCTAAAACATGTCGGTTTGGTGACTTAAAAGATAAATTAATAAAGGACAGGCTTGTGGGTGGTATAATAGTGCTGCTGTGAGAAACATTTTGCTTTGTGACAGTGAGTTAACATTGAGTAAAGCCATTGAGATTTGTCAAATCCATGAAGTTACAGAAAGACACACAAGTATGCTTGCAAGTGACAAGAGCATGATTTCAGTGGACTCCAGAGCAAATGTAGATAGCATGCAACACATGGCAAACAGAAGCAGGCCTAAGCACCTGGCAGCCACAGCCCCTGCTGGCTCACCAGGGAAACCATGTAGTTTTCCAGCAAGTTCTAAGAAAGGAGCATGCTCTGTACATTACAAGGGTGAATCAGCAAAATGCTAAATGCTGTACAAGCATGATTCACCAAAACCCAAATCCAGCTTTATTGTTAACTGTAGGAATTGTGGTTCAAATCATGAGTCTAAGAGAGAAAAATACTTCGTGTTTGTTCAGCAATGCCACAAGTGTAAAAAATGGAACCATTTTCAAAAGTTTTGCAAATCAAGTAAGCCCTACACAGTTACAAAGAAGAGTCACTCAAAAAAAGCAAATTGATCAAGAAGATTGCAACTCCACTTTTTATGTAGATGGTGTGTCAGACAGTAATTGGTGAAAGGGTCAATGCAGTGAATTTGTTGGCAAGGAATGAAGTATTTTGTACTGTCCTGATCAATGGTAAATCCACCGAGCTCAAATTAGACACTGGTTCAAGATGTAATGTTATGTCAGCAGACACATTTGGTAAGGTGAGAACTAAGGAGCAACTCACTGTGGCTAGTAGTGTGAAACGCGTTGCCTCTGGAGGTGAAGAAATTCACACCGAAGGCTCAGTAGTGCTTTCATGTTATTTGGCTAAGAACTGTTACACTTGTTATTCTATGTAGTCCGAAGACCTGTGCAGTCATTATTGGGTCTCAGAGACAGTTTGAGAATGAATTTGTTTCTTTTACCAAAGAATTTCATCATATAAGCATATATCCTAGTTCCAATTTTTCTGAACCCATTTTCTCAGAGTATGCTGATGTTTTCGATGACAAGTTGGACAAACTTCCAGTTGTATATTTTAAGACGTTAGACCAAAATATCAGCCCAGTAGTCAGACCAGTGAGAAAAGTTCCATTAGCTATGTGAGATAAAGTCAAAACTCTGTTGGATAAAATGCTGCAGTAAGGTGTAATTTGTTAAGTTACAGAACCAACTGAATGGGTGTCATCCATGGCAGCAGCCCACAAGAAAGGCTCAGATGAAATCAGAATATGTATTGACCCAAGAGATTTGAACAAAGCATTAAAGAGACAGCATCCTCCAATGCATACAGTCGAAGAGGTCACAGCCCTAATACCGAATGCTACGGTTTTTCTGTCTTGGATGCAAAAAGTTCATTTTGGCAAGTGATACTTGATCGCAATTCCTCATTACTGACCACTTTTGGTACCCCATTTGGCTGATATAGATTCCTGAGGATGACATTTGGAATAAATTCTGCAAGTGAAGTCTTCCAGTGTGCAATGGAACAATGTTTTCAGGTTATCCTTGTGCCATCATAGTAGATGATTTATTGGTTGGAGGCAATAGTGAAGCAGAGCATTGCAGAAACCTAAAGAAAGTTCTAGACAGAGCAAGTAAAGTAAACTTAAAGCTCAATCCTTTAAAGTGCAAATTCAGACTTCCAGAAGTTACATATGTAGGTCATTTATTTACCAGCACTGGCTTAAGACCAGACCCATCTAAGCAAGCAGCTATTACTGAGATGTCAGCAACAGATTATATTCAAGCTCTACAATATTTCTTTGGCATGGTCAACTATCTAGGCAAGTTTATACCAGACTTCAGTGAGTTGACAGCATGTTTAAGAGAGCTAACATGCAAATATGTTACATGGTCTTGGTTGGAACAGCACCAGAAGGCATTTGAAGACCTTCAGCAGAAACTTGCCACCCCTCCTACATTAAGATACTATGATGTCAATAAACCAATCACTCTTTACTGTGATGCTTCAAAATGTGGTCTTGGTGCAGTTATTCTTCAGGATGGCACACCAGCATAAGCGCAGGAAGCTGTTGAAGACTGGGGGGTGGAGGGTAAGAGGGGCACTTAGTGATCTAAAAAGGGCAATTTTTTATAACTATTTACTACCACAACATAGGTTCATTTGGAGGACTTTTTAAGCTTAGTCAATTCCCTTTTGGTGCTTGAATTAACATTTTCTGAATGGTCTTACCTATCCCATGGCTGATAATTGTATATTAGCCCTAGTGTGAACAACTGTGATCATTCCATAGATAATTTGAGGGGACCCATATAAGGGATTCAGCATTTAGGATCTGCCTGTATCCATTTGTGGCATGAAGGGCAATCCTGGAGTACATTTTCTATTACCTATCCTTAGATCCAAATTGCATTTGAATATGGATGGATGAGTTTTGTTTTATTTTATGGATAGTCTGTTCTGGAACAGTGGTAACCTCTATAATATATATCCATCTCTCCACAACATACAGTTTAGATACCTGGACTGAGTATTTCTGATGCCATTTGACTTCAGTACGTCCATCTGTATTAGGTCGGAGGATGCCTTGTATGCCAGACATGTCACCTCTAAGCACTCTGTAGGATATTGAGTATAGTAATAAATCTTTGAGGTGGTCCATGCAAGACCTATTGTTTAGAACTTGTATCCTTTTAAGTAAAGTATCTCTGAAGGTATTCCAATTGTTGCATGAGGCTGGACAGATACATGCCAAAGTGGGCATTATACAAAATGATTGCCCTAATAAGAGCTTTACAAAGGGGGAGAACAACATCTGTAGAGCTAGTCATAATCAATTTGTTTATAAGCTGTGCAATATAGAAAGGCTTTCTTATGACTCTGGGAACATGTTGGTCAAAAGTTAGGTCACTGTACACACAAGTTCCCAAATGCCAAACAATTGAGTTAGTTCTCAGAGGGCATTGTCATGATTTTGACACCAGTTATTGTTTGGGACAAACCTTTCCTGCATGATGGGTAAGTCATTTGAGGATTCAATAACTGCTCCTAGCTTGCAGTCATCTCAAACTTAGCCGCCAAAGCCCTTGGTATTTCCTTTTACTTTTGAGATGTATATGCCAAACAGAAAAAGTCTCAGCACCGAACCCTAGGGGACTCCATTGGTGACTGGTCTCTTCCCCTATTTTGATCTCCTGCATCCTGTGAGCAAGTTGGCAATCCAGCTAGTGAAGCAAGTGTTTGCTCCTACATTATTCATCTTGTGTACTATACCTGAATAGAGGATTGTGTCAAAAGGCTTGGCCAGGTCAAGGTAATGTGGTGTTAACTGTTTTACCTTCTTCTATTGCTTTGGTAACAAGAGTAAAGTTTAAAATTTGCCCATGATTTTGAGCCTTTCACACTTTCCTCTGGGCTGTTTTCAAACACATTTTTAGGGTCATGCATACATGTATGCATTCCTTGATTCACCTTCCTGATTGTATTAAATTATATTCCTTGTATAATACAGTACCAGTTATTAGATTGTGTTTTAAATTTGTAGTTTTGAAGAGTCTTCTAGTAAGCAATGAAACAAAATGTATGAACCAATGACAAAACTACCCATTTCAGAAAATTTTAACCATAAAAGCCTACTTAAACTTCTGTCATTACAATCCACCAATATCAGTAAATATGCAAAATCTCTGCAGAAGTCAGTCATCTAAATAAATCCACAATAAAGGAATTTCTAATTAATAAAGAGGTTGCTGCTAAGGAACAACTTTATATTTAATTGTTTCATCTATAAATAAAGTGGCTGTTGCCCTTGAAGAATAAATTGCCTATGTTACATTCAAAAATGATAAACTAGTAATATTGCAATAGGGAATGGATGGCAAACTGATAACAGGTTCATATTACTAGGTAATTCGTCCAAAGGAGGACATTCACTCAACTGCAGCATCCACTCCCTATAAAGTACAACACAGTACAGTAGCAGCGATCCACCTGCATACTGTGGGAGGAGAACCCACAGCCTTCTGCATCAAAAGTAAGGCTACTACCTGTTGTGCTACTAACAATGCAAACAGACTTGGAATAAGCAGTACTAAACTTCTCTTCCCCTGAAGCTCTCAGCAAAATTTTTCATTTATTTACCAGGAAAGTCCAACTTGGAACAAAGCCAATTTTCAGCAGATGCCCAGGGAGAAATGCTCTAGATGCATGTCTTTGTAACATGGGAGGAACCTAGAGCAAACCCACACAGGACATACAGACTCCACACAGAAGGCACCCCAGCCAAAAAGCAAACCAGAAACCTCTTGCTGTCAGGTGTTAACATCATCCACTTGACACAACTAAACCTTTCAATTTCACAGCAGAAGACATCTGGAAAAAGCTAAAATTTATTTGGGGGGGGGGGGGGAGACAAAGGCCCAAAACCAGGGACACATTTTAAATATTGCTTGTATAATTTTAGAATGTTACTAAAACAGTGTTTTGTGTTACCATGTGTTTCCAAAAAAGATAGGAAGACTGAAACTTAAAGGGCTATCATTATTTAGTGAATTCCATTCTCACTGATTTGCCAGAAAACCACAAATTTTAAATGGAACAGACCAACCTCCCCTGATTACAAGTAGTGGTGTGTGTAGAGAATGCAGGCTCCTGTACCTAAGGTACAGGGTTTGAGTCTGAGTAATCCTTAGCCACCAGCCATAAGTAACTGGGACATTACACACATTTCCCTAACAACAGAAATTATAATGCATCCTGCTATCAAAGTGCACAGAAAGAAAGAAATATCTAAAGTTGTAACATGACATCACATTTGGTTGAACCATACTGCACCTGCATACACCTGATTAATTAGTATTACAGATTTATCAATATTAAATAACTATATAAGCATGTATTTTAAAACAGGTATCTAATATGTTGCTTGATAGCAACATTTCAGTGTTGTGATGACAAAACATTTGCATATATCTGATTAATTAGTATTACAGATTTGTCAATATTAAATAACTATAAGCAGGTATTTAAAACAGGTATCTAATATGTTGCTTGATAACATTTCAGTGTTGTGATGACAAAACATTTGCTCATGGAATGTCATGACAATAGAAGATCATTATAAGGAAGACAATAGTTATAGAGATGAGTTTTAAGATATTATCAGATGTATTTATATTTACTTTAACCTAAAATTGAAGCAGATGCTCTTAGTTATTTAAGTTAACACTGATAATTTTTTTAAGGAATTTTCTGTAAACACATGGAATCAGAACACACAAAGCATAACTCGAATGCACTAAATAGTCTACATTCTCATCTATTGTTGAAAACTTGAAAGGAATTAATTTGATATATGACACTTGGAAATCTGTAACTTAGTGCATATGACAGCTTTCAGTTATTTATTTATTATTCACACACACACACACACACACACACACACACACACACACACACACACACACACACACACACACACCTCAGCCTGCATAACTAAAATGGACCTCAGCCTGCATAACTAAAACAGACCTCAGCCTGCATAACTAAAAAGGACCTCAGCCTGCATAACTAAAACAGACCTCTCAGCCTGCATAACTAAAAATGGAGCTTCCTTCCAGCACATAAAAGGAGCCTGCATAACTAAAAACAGACCTCTCAGCCTGTAACAAATGGAACTTCCTTCCAGCACATAAACGAAGCACAGTGAAACCAAAACACATAAAATCTCTCTCCTTACTGTGACAGCATACATAACATAAATGGAGTTTCTTTCCAGTACATAAACGAAGCACAGTGAAACCAAAACACATAAAATCTCTCTCCTTACTGTGACAGCCTGCATAACATAAATGGAGCTTCCTTCCAGAGCATAAACGGAGCCTTCGGGGGAAAAATCTCTCCTTGTTGTGACTCTGGCAGCAGGATTGATGTGAAGCAGCAGGCTTGATGTGGAATCCATTTCCGCCCACTTTTGTGTTTGTATTTAACATTAGCATGCAATGCATGCAAGGGTCCACCTATAGGTCTTACAGCTGTAAAAGTGTGGGGGCTCCCCACGCCTATGGTTCAGGTGCCTATGCAGACCAGTAGCCTATGCATCTAGAACACTTATCCAAACTGAGATGTAGTAGGCTCAAATTGAGAAAGAACATTTGGCAATAGTATTTGCATGTTCAAAGTTTTGTGATTATATCTATGGTCAAGCTATTCAGATTGAAACTGATCACCAACCTCTAGTTACTATTCTAAAGAAACTATGCATTCAGCTCCAGCAAGTTTGCAAAGAATGATGCTCAAACTGCAAAAGTACAACTTCAAATTGGTCTATACAAAAGGCAAACTTCTTTATATGGCTGATACCTTATCCAGATTGCCCAGAAATACAACGGAACAGCTTGATGCAAAGAAGTTTGACTTTGATGTAATGGCAGTGTGTAATTTTTCTACCACGAGACTTGATGAACTGAGAGATCATGCAAAGACTGATCCCATTTTGCAAAAGCTCAACCACTATCTTAATGCTGAATGGTCATCAAAGCAATCTAGTGTACCATCTGAAGTGCAAACCTATTTTCCTTACAGAGATGAGATGTTGATGGCAGATGGCATGATTTTCAAAGGTCCTAAAATTGTTGTTCCTGCTTCCTTACAACATGAATATATCCAGATTTTGCATCATGTTCACCTGGGTTTGGACTCTACCAAAAGAAGGGCGAGAGAACTAGTATTTTGGCCTTCACTAGTGAAAGACTTTGATAAAGTACTTTCTTCTTGTTCAGCATGCAATAGTAATAAACCGCATTTGCAAAGATTAGCATTTAGCTAAGTCAAATTCCTGAACTACCTTGGTCAACTAACATATTTGAGTGGAACAATCAGTATGACCTTGTATTGGTAGACTCTTATTCAAACTGGTTTGAGATTGACTTACTATCTAATCTAACATCCACTACTGTTATTACCAAATTGAAATGTCATTTCTCAGTCCATAGTAGCTCACACAAAGTTATTTCTGACAATGATACTCAATTTTACTTGTGAGTTATTTCAGAAAGTTGCAAGAGAATAGGACTTTGTACATGTTATTAGCAGTGCAGAATATCCACAGTCAAATGGGCCAGCTGAACGTGCAGTACAGAGTGCAAAGCAATTAGTTGAGAAGTCAAAGCATGACAATACCGATGTCGTTTTGAATCTACATAATCTCAGAAACATACCCCATGGTGATAGACTTGGCTCGCCTCATCAGAGACGTCTATCCAGGCAAACCAGAACAACATTGCCTATTAATTCCAGTTTATTGAGGCCTAAAGCTAAAAACAACAAAACCATCAGAGCCCAATTTATAAGAAGTGTCCTATCCAGAAGTCCAGTTATGGCAAATTGAGCAGATTTCTTCATCTACTGAAAGAAGGAGAGACAGTGAGGATACAAACAGCAAAAGGTTTTGACCAGATTGGTCAAGTAACAAGCAGATGAAATGAGCCAAGATCCTACTTTGTACAATCTGAGAGTGTGGAGTACAGGAGGACGCAGACATCTCCTCCCTGTAACAGAATTGTTATCTCAGCACACAGATTCTACATCTCAGAGTGATCCAGACATTGTTCCTGTTCCAGAATGTGTCATACCATCTGATTCCAATCCTGAAGTTGTTCCTGATATTCCAAAGGTCGAACACTCAGAAGAAGCAAGTCCAGTTGCTAAGTCTAGTTCCCAGTTTTACATCACACCCATTTGGTCGCACATCCAGAATGGGTGTGAGATACACAGCGACTTGGACATAACTGCATATACGTACATAGTTTTGTATAATGCATGACAAAAAAGCTATTTGTATTATTTGCATGTTAACTGATATCCTCTGCATTGCATATTCAAAAAAGAGGGAAGATGTAGAGCACAGTGTGTGATGTGTCTTTAAGAAGCATAGCAAGTAATGAATGTGCATGTATAAATAGCAGGTAAGTGTTGTACCTAGTGCCATTTTGAAAGTGCAGCCAGAGAGTAAGCATGTGAGAATGAATGTACCTAGTTTGTATATAAGTTACATAAGTTGAAGTTAATAGTTATAGCTGCAATGTGCTTGTAATTAATTAGGCTGCTTGAACAGAATCCACAAAGACTCGCCTGTTACATCGTGACAACATGAGCGACATAGGGGATGTGCAGCAGGTGTTAATGCAGGCAAGACAACCTGCTACTAGAAAATCATAAATTTCAAATGGAAAAGGTTTTCTAGTTGATGCCCACAACATAACCAACACCCATACAGGGCTAGTTATTTTCTGTTTTTACAAGATTTGTGTGAGTTACTATCCTATGGCCTTTTGTTTATCAGCCATTTCAGCATGTCTGCCCATGGATCCTCCTCTCTCAATGCAATCTCCTGTCAAAATGATTTCGAAAGGGGTTTTGCATAAGAGGCCTCCAAGAAAACCAGTGGCCCCTCCTTGGGATCTTAATTTTGTATTAGAAAAGTTAACATTTGTTCTATTGTAACCAGCTAACCTGGCTGACTTTAGGTTCTTGATGTGGAAAACAGTTTTACGTATTACTTGACCTCTGCAAGAAGAGTATCTAAGTAGCAAACTCTCATGGTGAGTCAACCCTAACTCATTTTCCAAAGGGACAGGGTTTCTTTGAGAACTAATCTTTTTTTATGCCTAAAGTGGTAGGTTACTTGTCAATGTTTATACTAACTGCTTTCAGTTTCTCTGTGAGAATTCTGTGATTTGAAGATTCTGAGGTAACTCAAGGACATTGTGCATAAGACAACCCACATCCCAGATTGTCTCTCTTTTTTTGGCGGGAAACTTATTAAAAACTAGTGACAAACATTCATTTAGCAGTGTAAATGCATCTAAACATGACAGAACCTCCACAATGTATTCCACAGATCATCACAGCCTCTATGCAAGTGAAATTAAACTCAAAATTACCAACAAGTAGTAAAACTCAGCATTCTTCTCCCAACTCAATTTTCATACAAATCCTATTATTCACTGTGCCCACACAGTCAAAAGCATTTCTATATATTAATAAAGAAAAGAAAAGAGAGTAGAAAATAAAAGGGAGTGAGGCAGAAATAAAAAATGTAAGAGAAAGCTGTAAGAAGTATATACAATGGAATGTTACTTACTGTTTATATTAATAGAGTTAAAAATAAAACATATTATTTACTCTTATTTAGTTCTGATTATTATTAGTTAAAGCATGACAGATTATTTACAAACAAGCATAAGCAGTATAATCAAGAAAGTATAATTAGAAATAGCATTTGAAGAACTTATAAACTTTTACAAGAAATAAATATGTTATTATTCTATTAATGATATTTTCATTACTGTTCTCTCCCTGCCCTCCCCACCCTTTACCCACTACATAATCTAAAAAGAATGTCATTGTTTAAACAAAGAAAATAATAAAGAAGAAGGAAGAAAAAGGTAAAGATAAAAAATGTATCAAATTACTAACCTTACTTTTTTCAGAAAGAAAAACAAATCGAGTCACAGCCTGCCATTAAATCCTCAGGCATTTTGACTGGTTATGAAACAAAACATTTCTTTGCACATAGAGAATAACTTTGATTAAATCTTTTCCAAAATATTTGTGGCTTTCTGGAAATGCAGGAACTATATTCAAAAAGATTAATAATGAACTAAAATGATGAGAGAGAAAAAAAACATATAACAAATCATTTGTTTTTAGTCTCTTCTTCTTCTCTGAAGTCTTCCAGGAAGCTTCAGTTGCCAATCTCTTTAATGAAGAACTAGCCCATTCCATTTCTTCTATTTTATCCAAAATCCTTTTTTCTTTGACAAACAGTAAAGCAGAGTCTAAATCATCGAAGACCTTAGGACCATCAGGAAGGAAGGAAGATTTTAAGCTTGGCAGGAAACAGAAGGTATGTTTTAAACTGTGCTTTTTTAAGCTCCCTTATTAGTGGCAGAAAAACTTTTCTTTAGCAATTACCATGGAAGAATAGTCATTGTCAAAACGCACAGTTGTCTCATTAAACTTAACAGGAGCTTTAGCCCAAGCAGATTTAAGAACCATCTCTTTATCAAAAGATGATAGAAATCTAACTATAACTGATCTAGGATAGTTTTTGTTAGAGTTAGTATTAGCTATAGATCTATGTGCTCTTCGATACCAAAAGAGAATGCTTCTGGTAAATCTAAAGTTTTAGGGAGCCATGTTGTTAAAAAGAAGTAATATTGTTACCTTCAATATTTTCTGGCAGTCCAAAAATCCTAATGTTATTGCGCCTAGATCTATTTTCCAGGTCATCCAGCTTTGTTTGTAAATGTGTATTTTGTTTCAGCAGAAACTCAATGTTGATTTCCTGCTCTTGTATTTTATTTTCCATGTCATTCACAGCTTCTTCTATGCCTGTCATCTGGATCTTCTGTTGTTGCAGGTCCATATGTAACAAGTCTATTTGTTTTGTAGTTTTTTCTATGAAAGTGTCTATTTTAGCATCCATTTTATCCATCTTAGGAGTAAGTTGCTGGACTATAATTATCAGAGACTGAAGTTCTTTCTTGATGCTGGAGTCTTGAGAATTTGTCTTACTGGAACTCATTTCAGACTGATAAACTGACAGGAAAATTTCCAAAGTAATTTCTGACAGGAATATTATTAAGATTTCCTTTCTTTTTTAGATATAGTTCAAGAACTATATAAAACAAACATATTTAGAAAGAAAATTACTTCAAGAATTAATTTTTTAAGTAATTAATTCCTGTCAATGTAATGAAATTGGTGAAGCTGAAGAAATCTGCTGCTATCCTGTGTTCATCCTTGGCCACGCCCCTCTGAACCCATTTTCTCAGAGTATGCTGATGTTTTCGATGACAAGTTGGACAAACTTCCAGTTGTATATTTTAAGACGTTAGACCGAAATATCAGCCCAGTAGTCAGACCAGTGAGAAAAGTTCCATTAGCTATGCGAGATAAAGTCAAAACTCTGTTGGATAAAATGCTGCAGTAAGGTGTAATTTGTTAAGTTACAGAACCAACTGAATGGGTGTCATCCATGGCAGCAGCCCACAAGAAAGGCTCAGATGAAATCAGAATATGTATTGACCCAAGAGATTTGAACAAAGCATTAAAGAGACAGCATCCTCCAATGCATACAGTCGAAGAGGTCACAGCCCTAATACCGAATGCTACTGTTTTTTCTGTCTTGGATGCAAAAAGTTCATTTTGGCAAGTGATACTTGATCGCAATTCCTCATTACTGACCACTTTTGGTACCCCATTTGGCTGATATAGATTCCTGAGGATGACATTTGGAATAAATTCTGCAAGTGAAGTCTTCCAGTGTGCAATGGAACAATATTTTCAGGTTATCCTTGTGCCATCATAGTAGATGATTTATTGGTTGGAGGCAATAGTGAAGCAGAGCATTGCAGAAACCTAAAGAAAGTTCTAGACAGAGCAAGTAAAGTAAACTTAAAGCTCAATCCTTTAAAGTGCAAATTCAGACTTCCAGAAGTTACATATGTAGGTCATTTATTTACCAGCACTGGCTTAAGACCAGACCCATCTAAGCAAGCAGCTATTACTGAGATGTCAGCAACAGATTATATTCAAGCTCTACAATATTTCTTTGGCATGGTCAACTATCTAGGCAAGTTTATACCAGACTTCAGTGAGTTGACAGCATGTTTAAGAGAGCTAACATGCAAATATGTTACATGGTCTTGGTTGGAACAGCACCAGAAGGCATTTGAAGACCTTCAGCAGAAACTTGCCACCCCTCCTACATTAAGATACTATGATGTCAATAAACCAATCACTCTTTACTGTGATGCTTCAAAATGTGGTCTTGGTGCAGTTATTCTTCAGGATGGCACACCAGCATAAGCGCAGGAAGCTGTTGAAGACTGGGGGGTGGAGGGTAAGAGGGGCACTTAGTGATCTAAAAAGGGCAATTTTTTATAACTATTTACTACCACAACATAGGTTCATTTGGAGGACTTTTTAAGCTTAGTCAATTCCCTTTTGGTGCTTGAATTAACATTTTCTGAATGGTCTTACCTATCCCATGGCTGATAATTGTATATTAGCCCTAGTGTGAACAACTGTGATCATTCCATAGATAATTTGAGGGGACCCATATAAGGGATTCAGCATTTAGGAACTGCCTGTATCCATTTGTGGCATGAAGGGCAATCCTGGAGTACATTTTCTATTACCTATCCTTAGATCCAAATTGCATTTGAATATGGATGGATGAGTTTTGTTTTATTTTATGGATAGTCTGTTCTGGAACAGTGGTAACCTCTATAATATATATCCATCTCTCCACAACATACAGTTTAGATACCTGGACTGAGTATTTCTGATGCCATTTGACTTCAGTACGTCCATCTGTATTAGGTCGGAGGATGCCTTGTATGCCAGACATGTCACCTCTAAGCACTCTGTAGGATATTGAGTATAGTAATAAATCTTTGAGGTGGTCCATGCAAGACCTATTGTTTAGAACTTGTATCCTTTTAAGTAAAGTATCTCTGAAGGTATTCCAATTGTTGCATGAGGCTGGACAGATACATGCCAAAGTGGGCATTATACAAAATGATTGCCCTAATAAGAGCTTTACAAAGGGGGAGAACAACATCTGTAGAGCTAGTCATAATCAATTTGTTTATAAGCTGTGCAATATAGAAAGGCTTTCTTATGACTCTGGGAACATGTTGGTCAAAAGTTAGGTCACTGTACACACAAGTTCCCAAATGCCAAACAATTGAGTTAGTTCTCAGAGGGCATTGTCATGATTTTGACACCAGTTATTGTTTGGGACAAACCTTTCCTGCATGATGGGTAAGTCATTTGAGGATTCAATAACTGCTCCTAGCTTGCAGTCATCTCAAACTTAGCCGGCCAAAGCCCTTTGGTATTTCCTTTTACTTTTGAGATGTATATGCCAAACAGAAAAAGTCTCAGCACCGAACCCTAGGGGACTCCATTGGTGACTGGTCTCTTCCCCTATTTTGATCTCCTGCATCCTGTGAGCAAGTTGGCAATCCAGCTAGTGAAGCAAGTGTTTGCTCCTACATTATTCATCTTGTGTACTATACCTGAATAGAGGATTGTGTCAAAAGGCTTGGCCAGGTCAAGGTAATGTGGTGTTAACTGTTTTACCTTCTTCTATTGCTTTGGTAACAAGAGTAAAGTTTAAAATTTGCCCATGATTTTGAGCCTTTCACACTTTCCTCTGGGCTGTTTTCAAACACATTTTAGGGTCATGCATACATGTATGCATTCCTTGATTCACCTTCCTGATTGTATTAAATTATATTCCTTGTATAATACAGTACCAGTTATTAGATTGTGTTTTAAATTTGTAGTTTTGAAGAGTCTTCTAGTAAGCAATGAAACAAAATGTATGAACCAATGACAAAACTACCCATTTCAGAAAATTTTAACCATAAAAGGCTACTTAAACTTCTGTCATTACAATCCACCAATATCAGTAAATATGCAAAATCTCTGCAGAAGTCAGTCATCTAAATAAATCCACAATAAAGGAATTTCTAATTAATAAAGAGGTTGCTGCTAAGGAACAACTTTATATTTCATTGTTTCATCTATAAATAAAGTGGCTGTTGCCCTTGAAGAATAAATTGCCTATGTTACATTCAAAAATGATAAACTAGTAATATTGCAATAGGGAATGGATGGCAAACTGATAACAGGTTCATATTACTAGGTAATTCGTCCAAAGGAGGACATTCACTCAACTGCAGCATCCACTCCCTATAAAGTACAACACAGTACAGTAGCAGCGATCCACCTGCATACTGTGGGAGGAGAACCCACAGCCTTCTGCATCAAAAGTAAGGCTACTACCTGTTGTGCTACTAACAATGCAAACAGACTTGGAATAAGCAGTACTAAACTTCTCTTCCCCTGAAGCTCTCAGCAAAATTTTTCATTTATTTACCAGGAAAGTCCAACTTGGAACAAAGCCAATTTTCAGCAGATGCCCAGGGAGAAATGCTCTAGATGCATGTCTTTGTAACATGGGAGGAACCTAGAGCAAACCCACACAGGACATACAGACTCCACACAGAAGGCACTCCAGCCAAAAAGCAAACCAGAAACCTCTTGCTGTCAGGTGTTAACATCATCCACTTGACACAACTAAACCTTTCAATTTCACAGCAGAAGACATCTGGAAAAAGCTAAAATTTATTTGGGGGGGGGGGGACAAAGGCCCAAAACCAGGGACACATTTTAAATATTGCTTGTATAATTTTAGAATGTTACTAAAACAGTGTTTTGTGTTACCATGTGTTTCCAAAAAAGATAGGAAGACTGAAACTTAAAGGGCTATCATTATTTAGTGAATTCCATTCTCACTGATTTGCCAGAAAACCACAAATTTTAAATGGAACAGACCAACCTCCCCTGATTACAAGTAGTGGTGTGTGTAGAGAATGCAGGCTCCTGTACCTAAGGTACAGGGTTTGAGTCTGAGTAATCCTTAGCCACCAGCCATAAGTAACTGGGACATTACACACATTTCCCTAACAACAGAAATTATAATGCATCCTGCTATCAAAGTGCACAGAAAGAAAGAAATATCTAAAGTTGTAACATGACATCACATTTGGTTGAACCATAATGCACCTGCATACACCTGATTAATTAGTATTACAGATTTATCAATATTAAATAACTATATAAGCATGTATTTTAAAACAGGTATCTAATATGTTGCTTGATAGCAACATTTCAGTGTTGTGATGACAAAACATTTGCATATATCTGATTAATTAGTATTACAGATTTGTCAATATTAAATAACTATAAGCAGGTATTTAAAAACAGGTATCTAATATGTTGCTTGATAACATTTCAGTGTTGTGATGACAAAACATTTGCTCATGGAATGTCATGACGATAGAAGATCATTATAAGGAAGACAATAGTTATAGAGATGAGTTTTAAGATATTATCAGATGTATTTATATTTACTTTAACCTAAAATTGAAGCAGATGCTCTTAGTTATTTAAGTTAACACTGATAATTTTTTTAAGGAATTTTCTGTAAACACATGGAATCAGAACACACAAAGCATAACTCGAATGCACTAAATAGTCTACATTCTCATCTATTGTTGAAAACTTGAAAGGAATTAATTTGATATATGACACTTGGAAATCTGTAACTTAGTGCATATGACAGCTTTCAGTTATTTATTTATTATTCACACACACACACACACACACACACACACACACACACACACACACACACACACACACACACACACACGCCTCAGCCTGCATAACTAAAATGGACCTCAGCCTGCATAACTAAAACAGACCTCAGCCTGCATAAGTAAAAAGGACCTCAGCCTGCATAACTAAAACAGACCTCTCAGCCTGCATAACTAAAAATGGAGCTTCCTTCCAGCACATAAAAGGAGCCTGCATAACTAAAAACAGACCTCTCAGCCTGTAACAAATGGAACTTCCTTCCAGCACATAAACGAAGCACAGTGAAACCAAAACACATAAAATCTCTCTCCTTACTGTGACAGCATACATAACATAAATGGAGTTTCTTTCCAGTACATAAACGAAGCACAGTGAAACCAAAACACATAAAATCTCTCTCCTTACTGTGACAGCCTGCATAACATAAATGGAGCTTCCTTCCAGAGCATAAACGGAGCCTTGGGGGGAAAAATCTCTCCTTGTTGTGACTCTGGCAGCAGGATTGATGTGAAGCAGCAGGCTTGATGTGGAATCCATTTCCGCCCACTTTTGTGTTTGTATTTAACATTAGCATGCAATGCATGCAAGGGTCCACCTATAGGTCTTACAGCTGTAAAAGTGTGGGGGGGCTCCCTCGCCCACGCTCTATGGTTCAGGTGCCTATGCAGACCAGTAGCCTATGCATCTAGAACACTTATCCAAACTGAGATGTAGTAGGCTCAAATTGAGAAAGAACATTTGGCAATAGTATTTGCATGTTCAAAGTTTTGTGATTATATCTATGGTCAAGCTATTCAGATTGAAACTGATCACCAACCTCTAGTTACTATTCTAAAGAAACTATGCATTCAGCTCCAGCAAGTTTGCAAAGAATGATGCTCAAACTGCAAAAGTACAACTTCAAATTGGTCTATACAAAAGGCAAACTTCTTTATATGGCTGATACCTTATCCAGATTGCCCAGAAATACAACGGAACAGCTTGATGCAAAGAAGTTTGACTTTGATGTAATGGCAGTGTGTAATTTTTCTACCACGAGACTTGATGAACTGAGAGATCATGCAAAGACTGATCCCATTTTGCAAAAGCTCGACCACTATCTTAATGCTGAATGGTCATCAAAGCAATTTAGTGTACCATCTGAAGTGCAAACCTATTTTCCTTACAGAGATGAGATGTTGATGGCAGATGGCATGATTTTCAAAGGTCCTAAAATTGTTGTTCCTGCTTCCTTACAACATGAATATATCCAGATTTTGCATCATGTTCACCTGGGTTTGGACTCTACCAAAAGAAGGGCGAGAGAACTAGTATTTTGGCCTTCACTAGTGAAAGACTTTGATAAAGTACTTTCTTCTTGTTCAGCATGCAATAGTAATAAACCGCATTTGCAAAGATTAGCATTTAGCTAAGTCAAATTCCTGAACTACCTTGGTCAACTAACATATTTGAGAGGAACAATCAGTATGACCTTGTATTGGTAGACTCTTATTCAAACTGGTTTGAGATTGACTTACTATCTAATCTAACATCCACTACTGTTATTACCAAATTGAAATGTCATTTCTCAGTCCATAGTAGCTCACACAAAGTTATTTCTGACAATGATACTCAATTTTACTTGTGAGTTATTTCAGAAAGTTGCAAGAGAATAGGACTTTGTACATGTTATTAGCAGTGCAGAATATCCACAGTCAAATGGGCCAGCTGAACGTGCAGTACAGAGTGCAAAGCAATTAGTTGAGAAGTCAAAGCATGACAATACCAATGTCGTTTTGAATCTACATAATCTCAGAAACATACCCCATGGTGATAGACTTGGCTCGCCTCATCAGAGACGTCTATCCAGGCAAACCAGAACAACATTGCCTATTAATTCCAGTTTATTGAGGCCTAAAGCTAAAAACAACAAAACCATCAGAGCCCAATTTATAAGAAGTGTCCTATCCAGAAGTCCAGTTATGGCAAATTGAGCAGATGTCTTCATCCACTGAAAGAAGGAGAGACAGTGAGGATACAAACAGCAAAAGGTTTTGACCAGATTGGTCAAGTAACAAGCAGATGAAATGAGCCAAGATCCTACTTTGTACAATCTGAGAGTGTGGAGTACAGGAGGACGCAGACATCTCCTCCCTGTAACAGAATTGTTATCTCAGCACACAGATTCTACATCTCAGAGTGATCCAGACATTGTTCCTGTTCCAGAATGTGTCATACCATCTGATTCCAATCCTGAAGTTGTTCCTGATATTCCAAAGGTCGAACACTCAGAAGAAGCAAGTCCAGTTGCTAAGTCTAGTTCCCAGTTTTACATCACACGATTTGGTCGCACATCCAGAATGGGTGTGAGATACACAGCGACTTGGACATAACTGCATATACGTACATAGTTTTGTATAATGCATGACAAAAAAGCTATTTGTATTATTTGCATGTTAACTGATATCCTCTGCATTGCATATTCAAAAAAGAGGGAAGATGTAGAGCACAGTGTGTGATGTGTCTTTAAGAAGCATAGCAAGTAATGAATGTGCATGTATAAATAGCAGGTAAGTGTTGTACCTAGTGCCATTTTGAAAGTGCAGCCAGAGAGTAAGCATGTGAGAATGAATGTACCTAGTTTGTATATAAGTTACATAAGTTGAAGTTAATAGTTATAGCTGCAATGTGCTTGTAATTAATTAGGCTGCTTGAACAGAATCCACAAAGACTCGTCTGTTACATCGTGACAACATGAGCGACATAGGGGATGTGCAGCAGGTGTTAATGCAGGCAAGACAACCTGCTACTAGAAAATCATAAATTTCAAATGGAAAAGGTTTTCTAGTTGATGCCCACAACATAACCAACACCCATACAGGGCTAGTTATTTTCTGTTTTTACAAGATTTGTGTGAGTTACTATCCTATGGCCTTTTGTTTATCAGCCATTTCAGCATGTCTGCCCATGGATCCTCCTCTCTCAATGCAATCTCCTGTCAAAATGATTTCGAAAGGGGTTTTGCATAAGAGGCCTCCAAGAAAACCAGTGGCCCCTCCTTGGGATCTTAATTTTGTATTAGAAAAGTTAACATTTGTTCTATTGTAACCAGCTAACCTGGCTGACTTTAGGTTCTTGATGTGGAAAACAGTTTTACGTATTACTCTGACCTCTGCAAGAAGAGTATCTAAGTAGCAAACTCTCATGGTGAGTCAACCCTAACTCATTTTCCAAAGGGACAGGGTTTCTTTGAGAACTAATCTTTTTTTATGCCTAAAGTGGTATCTGTGTTTACTTTGAGCCAAACTATCTATCTCTCCATTTTTTTCCTGAACCTAAAAATGAGGTAAGAAGGATACTCCATACCTTGGATGTCCACAGACAACTCGGTTACTATCTTGACAGAACTAAATTGTTCAGATCTTTAGATCAATTGTTCATTTGGTGTGAAGGCAGGAAGAAAAAAACAACCTGTATCAAAACATACTATGTAAAAATGGTTGTATAAGACTATTACCTTTTGATATACTCACCACAGCAAAACAATTCTAGGCAGGGTAAAGGCCCACTTTATTAGGACTTGGCTTCATCTATGGATTTTTCAAAAGAGGTGGATTCTAGAAATATTCTAGAAGGAGCAATTCAGTCCTCTGTAATACTTTTACAAAGCACTATAAGCTTAATTCCTTCTCTAGGTCTAGATCAGGCTTTGCAAGGACCATTCTCCAGGGGATCCTGGAATCTTCTCCTTCAATCTCCAAAATGTAATAATCTACAGTAATCTACCCATATAGCTAAGGCTACTGCAGCAGTGATCAATATGATGAATAAGGAACTGTTGTGTAAGTAAACTTATATGAGTAGTTGTTCGAATGATCACTGCTGCAATAGCTGCTCCCTCCCTTTGCCCCCCCCCCTTCTTTTTTGGTATGTTGTCTATGCAGGATGTGTTTTTTTTTTTTTTTTTTTTATTATTATTATTCTTAGCATTGTCATTTCAGGGTTCAGCCTCCCTCTCCCTGTTGGCAGAAAAGGTCTAAAGGCTTGGCCCACAAACTTATCTTTCAGTCAGCTCAGCTTAAACTGACTGATAGTTTAGTCATGTGGAAGGTGCCCTGAAGCTTTGGAAGCTCTCTGACTGTTAAATCCTTGGTAGAATATAACCCATATAGTTAAAGCTACTGTGACAGTGATGATTCAAACATCTACTGTTATAGTACGTTTACTTACACAACTGTGCTTTCTCCATTATCACTGGACTTCTAACCCAATCCTCAAAGTGTATTGCACCATAATATGTGTGCTGTAAGACAACACCCTGAGGTTTTTCATCCTAAGCATGAAGTGGATTGGAAAGTAAATTTAAATTTATTCTGAATGAAGCATTTATTTACCTAGGTTTTACCTTCTGTGTGAGTTGAGACTTTCTTTTGAGACTGGGAAAAGTAGGTGTAAAGACAGAGCAGATGTGCTGTTTAAAACAAAGGGAAGGGAAAACAGTAAATTGGTCTATAGTTTTTGTTTTTCATTTTTCATAGAATAAATTAGTGTATAACTATATATGATCCAGTCTGTTAATTGTGTCAAAAATGGTACATTAACTAGTCGTAAAAAGCCATGTCAAGCATTGAGTTGATCTGATTTTAGAGAAGGTAATAGGAAAACATTGCAAGCCCAAACTGGAATTGTATTCAAAGTCATATAAACAGAAATACATAGTTCTGTAGAAGATATAGTCACTAATATTTCAGTGTTCAAAGACAGCTTTTCTTCAGGCATGTCTTCCATATAGCTTGGACATTATACAGACAAATGGGGCATTATTGCATAAATTTGTACAGACAGTAAAACAACTGCATTTATAATGCATAATTTCATTATCAACATGTCGTAACATCATTCTGCTTATACAGAACTTATTTCCACCATACTTGAACTTCCTCAGGGTCCACGTTAAGACAAAATTCCTTGTTCCAAACTCATTTCATAGATTTTTTTTTTGACAAATAGTATAAGCCAGGTTAAACTTTTACATGTAACTAGAGACATGTATACAGCTTTCCCCATGAGGTGCCTCCATTTATAATACATGATATTAGTTTAAAATAAACTGTTGCTATCTGGTAAGTCTGCCTATTTTGTGACTCTGAAGTTTTACATCCTCCGCTATTTCTTAAGTGTTGCGCTCAAGGGATGAAGATATTATAAATTTCTAATACATTCTGTGCAGTTGTATGTGTTCTGTAGATGTTTTTGTATAACATAAGTGCGTTTTGACTTACAAAGGTTCCTTTATCCTTTCCAATATACTCTCCAATATCACCTGAAAAGCAGGTGATAACAGAATTTGCATTTTTAATGTCATAATAATGTTCTACTTGGATGTTGCAATGAAATTTTCATAAAAGATGTAGACATAGTCAGCCATGGATAGCATTGAAATATACAAATATTAATTGTATGCTCGCTGTCTGTATCATACATCATTGTGCAGAATTTACAATATGCTTCCTACACAGTCAGACTGATAGAAAATGTATTTAAGTGCCAGTTTCAGAGATTTAGCACACTGCACAGGGCTAGTGCACAGGGACAGTGAATGTGTAAGTCTATGAAAGATTCATAGAAACAGGTTGGATTCAGAGCACAGACTCATATGTCTCTGTGTGCCACAGGAAAACAGCATGGCATGGCAGAATGCAATAAACCATGTGATCCTGAATATCATCTGCTGTGGGATTCAAACTGCATACCTTCTCACAAACGACACCTGACACCTCAGTGCTGTTAGTAGGGTGAAGCTCATGGCTATTATCCCTGCGTGTAGTGTGATGCAGAAACTGATGTCATTATCTACAAGAGCTAATGTACATACGAAGTCGCAATGAGTAACTAAAGCTGACAGAGCCTATTAGAAGACTGCAGAAGTAGTCTAACATGTGTAAGTTTAACGAGGGTATGTGACCCTTAAGCACAACTACATAGAGTCTAACTGACAGCAAAGCTAATAAGTTTTCTATCAAACTCATACCTATGAGGTACAATTGACTGGTATCATTTTTTACTGTTTATTATTCTTTTTACTGTAGTAAGAGATTCTTGTAGATAACATTTTTATATTTAATTTGTAAACTGATCTGTTTCATTCATTATTTTTTCATACTCAGTATACAAGATCATGACTGTAAAATGGCCCCCTCCAGTTTGTCTACCTGTGCATAGAAAGAAACATATTGGTCAGACATTTACACATAGCTATACATTCAAACAAGCATTGTGTTTATACTCCACATCATCCACAGAAATGGCATTTTGTACATATCAGGCACTGACCAGCACTGCTGCAAGTTCTGTTTATTGTTCCATTAAGGCCACCGAATAGCTCCAGTCTGACTTTTGCAATGTACAGCCAACCATGAGATGAAGGATCAACAATAGAACGTGAACAAATGTGAATGAAACTTAATAAGGAATACTTTAGAAGACTTAAATTAATCCTGAAAACAGAATTGACATCTAGAAATAAAATCCAGGCTATAAACCAATTTGCTCTTCCTGTCCTAATTTACAGATTTGGAGTGATTGACTGGCCCCAAAACGTGTTGGATAGATTAGACAGGAAAAGAAGAATGTTTCATGATCACCAAATAATTTATAAAAATCAGTGCATGCCAAGATTATATGGTCCCTGTTCCGAAGGAGGAATGGGCTTCCTTGAAATTGATTATATGTATAGAGCTGCAGTCGTGGGACTCCACACATATCTACTGACCTCACAAGACCCAAACATAGTGAAAGTTTTGAAACATGAGGAGAATAAATCTAAGATGACTTCTCTGCTTAATCTAGCAGAAGCATATCGGCGTCAAGCAGGAATGGAAATAAAACCAGAAGAAGATAAAAATCAGGCAGCAACTGAATGTTCCCAAAAGCAAAACAAAGAATATAAGGTGAAGGACCAGATGAGAAGGCAAGAAATGTGGAAAATGAATATATTTGCAAGTACAGAAAACTTCTAGAAGAACCACATGTTGATCAGGAATGAACACAGGAATGTTTAAGGAGAGGTGAATTCAAACCAAGAGATGAAAGGTTAATATTGACAGCCCAAGATAGTGGGCTACATATACACTGGTTTACAAAGTCCATTGAACCATATGGTAGAAACAGACAAATGTAGGTTTTGTAAAACCAAATTAGAAACAGTCACATACCTTGTTGCTGGCCGTGACATACTAATGGCAGAAGGCCTGTATACTGAAAGGCATAATAATGTGGTGAGACTGTTGCACTGGGGATTGTGCAAACATTATGGTATTGAAGTGGCTGAAAAACACTGGAAACATGAGCCGCAAAGCATCATAGAAAATGATGGTCTACATCACATGGGATCACCCATTACCAACAGTTCAAAAGATAGATGCTAGAAAACTGGACATAGTGGTTCATGAAAAGGAGATAAAAGTAGCATTGATCATTGAAATCACCACACCCAGTGACTACAGTGTCTTGCGTACAGAGAGACACTAAGTCATAAAATATCAGGATCTGCAGGCAGAAATGAGAGCAATGTGGAAGAAAGATATCCAGACAGTTCCAATAGTAGTAGGAGCAACAGGTCTTATAAAAAAGAATCTACAATCGAATTTAGATATGTTACCAATCCACATAACCACGGATTGCAGGAGTCATTACTGGGCATATTCCAGGTGCTGCGAAGAGCACTTTTGGCTGACATCAAAGATTGAAACAGTACTAATTTTATGAATTTTAATCATACTTTGACTTAGAAATGGGATCCATTCCAGTCATGGTATTAGAACCCCAAAATATTTGGGGAAATTAAAAATTCAGATGTTTATACATAGCTACACATGCAAACAAGCACTGTGTTTATACTCCATATCATCGACAGAAATGGCATTTTGTACATATCAGACACTGACCATCACTGCAGTTCTGTTTATTGTTCCATTAAGGCCACCAAATAGCTCCAATCTGACTTTTGCAATGTAAAACCAACCATGAAATGTGATACATTAGAATGCTGACAGCATGTATGTTAACAAAATACTAAACAGTATGGTACACTAGAATGTGTAATAAGACACATCCTCTATGTTGATATACTAATCAGTGTGGTATGCTAAATAGTGTTGTACACCAGAATATGGAATGAGACATACCTTGTGTGTTAATGGCATGCTAATCGTGTGGTTGCTAAATGGTGTGGTACACCAGAATACAGAATGAGGTATGTAACTGATCCTTTTACATTGAACCACATTCATCACTACTGAGTAGCTGTCAGTGACCCTCTAATACCTGTATTTAGGGAAATCATTATATACACTGTCCCTCACATCTCACAGGATTAACACATTAAAAAATGCAGCAGTCCTTTTACACTTTAGGAAAACTATTGTCTATTTGCCATCATGCTTCTATAAAGTGACTCTTGGCCAAACACTGATGTACAACAGGGATTTAGAGCCATGTTTGGAAGTTTGCACTTAGAAATGCAAACTTCTGCTTCTTACATCTGTCTGAGTGTTGGGTTTGTGGAAAATCTTTCACAAGTCTGCTGGTTTCCTGCTTAGAAAAGAACTAGCTGGTTTGTACCCCTGCAACAGTTATATATAGGTCGAGAAGATATGTACCGATTAACTCAATATGGTATTTGAATTAACATGCATTACACTCAAGTGTCATTAGACTTAAACATTTTATGATTGCTACAAAGCTTACTGTTTTGGATGGATGCCATGAATGCTATGTATACTGCTGAGTAAACTGCCTGTGGCTGGCAAAATACTGTTATCCAGATGAGTTGACATGTACTATATCCGCTAGTACTGACACTTTGTGTACATCTGCTCAGTGCTTAACAGCACCACTGAGTCTGAGTCAACAGACTGGGGAACACTGCTTTGAACTTTAATTCTAAGGAAATTTTTAATGTTTTTATGTAGTGCCTGTTCTTTTTATGTATTTTATACTTTAAAGAGGGTTATGCTATGAACTGCTGTTTTTATAGTTTGTTTTAGTTAATTTTTACTTAGTGTAGACAATTAGAATGATTTCTTAACCATAATGTTATTTTCCATTTAGTTAGTTGCATTTAGTGTTTATTTAATTGTTTTTATTATTTTACTTTAGTATATTTCTTCGTATGTTTATTTATTTATTTTATTTTACATTTGTTGACCGGGAGAGTCCAACTGGAAACATATCCATTTTCAGCAGAGGTCCGGGGAGAAAAGCTTCACAGATTAAGTAACATAGATGACATCATAAATAACAATACCCCACTCAGGCATCATAAATAAGCTCACCAGCTTAAATATCAACCCCTATGTCACAAGATGGATTGCAAACTGGCTCAGGGATAGAACCCATATAGTCAGGATTGCAGGTGCCATGTCAGACTCTAAACCAGTTACAAGTGGCCTCCAACAAGGCTCAGTCCTGGGACCTCTCTTGTTCGGTATATATTTCTCTGAGGTACAGGCTAACATGGGAGGGCTATGGCTGACCAAATCCGCAGATGACTGCAAACTGGGTGCCATAATTGACTCACCGACTGACACAAGCATCCTCCAAAAGGGTCTCACAGAGACGGATAACTGGTGCCAGAGCCATGGCCTAAAGCTAAATTCCAAAAAGTTGATAGTCATCCACTTTGGGAAAAACAAAGTGCCCACAAATTACCACATAGGTGGTAATCCATTAAGTACGGAAGAAGTAATTAGGGATTTGGGGACCCAAGTAGATAGCAATCTCTCCTTTGACAATCACGTTGCCAAAGTGGTTAGAAAGACCTTTTATATAGCCCACCTTATCACAAAAGGGTTCACATCTAGATCAAGAGAGGTCATTGTGCCCCCCTACTCATCACTCATCAGGCCCATAATTGAATACAATGCCCCATTTGGGATGTACCTTACCCGACACCTGCAGCAACTGGAAAGACCCTAAAAGTACCTCACCAATAGGATCAAGGGACTCAAACAGATGCCCTATACAGTTAGGCTAAAGAAACTCCAGCTCTGCTCGGTTGCTTACCACCTACTCAGAGGCAATCTGTACCTGACGTAAAAAGCCATGTCCAACCCAGAATTAATGGACATGCTCCACCTCAGGAAATCCAAATCCCTTAGAGCTACACACTCCAGGGACTTAAACCTCAGCACAGAAATAAATAGGACATGCTGGAGAGACAGATTCATATCCCAGAGGCTCCCCTCACTCTGGAACAAAATCCCAATCCATGTTAGGCAGAGCCCCTCAATGACCCTCTTCAAGAGAAATCTTGACGAGTGGATGAGAGATTGTAGGTTTACCCCTGGGGATCTCTTCTGTGTCCCTACTAGACAGAGGCACAGTAAACTAACCTTAAAAGGGCTATCTTCTGTGACCTACTATACAGAGGCACAGTCAACTAATCTAAAAGGGTGGCGAAAGCCAAACACACTCTGGCTAGGCTTATAAATGCCCTAGGGCAGATAGCCTAGTATCAACCTATGAACCTATGAACCTATAGCATTAGATTTCCTGATGGGGACTGTGTAACTTTAAGATGGCACAATGGTGCAGCAGTAGCATTGTCGCCTCACAGCAAGCCAACTTCACCCCCTTCTCACCCCCTAAAGGGCCCATCTCAATAATGAAAGATTGCCAGATTCCAGTAGTAACAGTCACACGGGTAAAAACTGCACTCTAGAAAGCTAAGAATACAGCATCCATGGGACCAGACGACATCCCGGGCTGTGTACTACATGAACTACAAAATGAACTGGCACCTCACCTAAGTGTCATGTTTAATCATAGCCTCACCTCAGGCTTCGTGGCCACTGAAGGGCACACAGCTACAGTTATCCCACTCCACAAGGGGGGATCCACCTTGGATCCTGGGAACTACTGCCCCATCAGTCTGATGAGCCTGATCTGCAAGGCCATGGAACATATTATCATGGAACTTATAAATAAAGACATTGGGAACCTTCAAACACTGGACCCCACCCAGTTTGGGTTTGTGATGGGCCGATCTTGTCTCCTGAACCTGATCGACTTCTTTGAATCAGTCTCTAGAGCTGTGGACGAGGGTAAGGCAGTCCACACAGCCTATCTGGACCTCATCAAGGCCTTTGACACCATCTCCTACTCTGGAATCATAGATAAACTTATTAAGCTGGGTTTTAATCCCCACATCACTCGATGGGTTGCCAACTGGCTTACTGACAGAACCCACACTGTAAAAGTAGCTGACTCCAAATCCAGCTCCAGACAAGTGACAAGTGGAGTACCTCAGGGTTCAGTCCTGGAACCACTCTTGTTTGGCATCTACTTCTCTGAAGTACAGGCCAACACTAAGGGACTCTGGCTAACAAAGTTTGCAGATGACTGTAAACTGGAAGCCATTATTGAATCCCCAAATGATGTGGATATTCTACAAAAGGGCCTTACAGAAACAGATGTTTGGTGCCAGAGCCATGGGCTCAAGCTCCATGCCAAGAAATGTATAGTTATCCCCTTTTGAAAAAAACAGGTACCCATGAATTACCACATAGGTGGCAGTACACTAAACACCGAAAGTGTGATAAAAGACTTAGGGACACAGGTGGACAGTGGTCTCACCTTTGATAACCACATCTGCACAACAGTCAGGAAATCCTTCTATGTGGCACACCTCATCACTAAGGGCCTTTCATCCAGAAAAAAGGAGGTCATTGTCCCACTGTACTTATCCCTCAGTAGACCCATTATAGAATACAATGCTCCATTTAGTATGTACCTCTCAAGACATTTGCAACAACTGGAAAGGCCGCAGAAATACCTCACTAAAAGAATCACAAGCCTAAAGCAGATGCCCTATGCTGACCATCTAAAAAAACTCCAGCTATACTCTGTCACATATCGTCTACTCAGGCCATGTCAAACCCAGAGCTGTTGGACATGCTACACTTAAAGAAATCCCAATCCCTCAGAGTCACACACTCCAGGGATCTAAACCTTGTCATCACAATGAACAAAACATGCTGTAGGGATAGGTTCCTGACCCAGAGACTCCCCAGACTCTGGAATAGACTGCCCATACATGTCAAGCAGAGCTCCTCTTTGGTCCTCTTCAAAAGGAACCTTGATGATTGGATGGGAGGTAGGAAATTCACCCCGGGGATCACATTAGTTGCCCTACTAAACAGGGGTCCAGGGAAGTAAATATTGTGGGAAGAAATAGCCAGGGAATTGTTATGGCTAGGCTTGTATAGGCCCTAGGGCTGATAGCCTAGTACCAAACTATTAACCTATGAACCTATGCAAATAATATTGGTAAACACAAGATATAAAAATGTTACATAGTTATGTAGTTTAAAAAGACAAAAGCTACAAAGAGATTACAGTAGTTCCAATTATCACATTGTTCGAGACAAACATAAGTAAGAGGAGGTTAGGTGAGATGTTAGGGTTCAGTTTGTGAATAGTAGTAGAGTTCTAGGTTGGGAAGAGAATAGTTTTGAACTGTCTGGGTAGATATAAGGAGATGGGACACCATAGGTTGGCATTACTATTCTGCATCAAGGGAAGATGTGACAGGGGGTAAAAGAATGGGGAAGGGGGTGTGAGTGGGAGGTCAGCATGGGGGGAGCAGGAGCATATCCATGAAAGTTGTAGGTGTTCTTTGAGTCATCTTTTTGAATGAAACCTTTGAGTGAGCAGAGTTAATGGCAGAAGGTAAGGAGTTCCAAATTTTGCCTATGTAGTTTTGGAAGAGGGAGTCACCTGCTGTGTTATTGCTTTTGGTCACTTTGACAAGTCTTTTATCGCTAGAGTGAAGTTGTCTGGGATTGGTTTGTAGTTTGGACAGTGCTGGGGTTTAATCTGGAAGTAGTAGGAGTTTGTGGGCAAACGAAAGCTGATGGAATGATAGGAAATTAGGGAACTCGAGCTAGTTAAGTTGATGTCAGGAGTGACACTTGTGGGCTTGGTAGGGGGCACCGGTGGAAAATTTGGATATTTGATTGTAGCAGATGTTGAATTTGGCAATTTCAAGTTTTGGGTAGGTTGGTGAAGATGAGTGTAGCATAGAACAGTGTGGAGAGGAGGTGAGCTTGAACTATAGTTATTCTGGCAGTTTGAGTTAGAAATGGTTTATTTTTGTAAAGACTGACAGTTTTTTTTGTGGATTTTTTTATGGTTTGATTTATATGTAGATCAAATTTGAGGTTGTTGTCAGTGGTAGCCCCTAGCAATTTAGTATGAATATCTGGAGAGATGATAGTTCCATCTTTGGACACAATATTAAATGAGTTGGGCATTGTGGTGGATTTGTTTGGTTTGAATAGCAACAGTCTGGTCTTTTTTGGGATTTAGTAAAAGGTTTCTGTTAAGAAACCAGGTTTCGGTAGATTGGAGTGCTTTTTGGGTGATAGAGAGGAGTTTGTGAGGATCATTGGCTGAGCAGATGACTACTGAGTCATCTGCATATTGTATGACAGTTGCATCTAGGCAGATGTTGTGGAGATTATTAGTGAAAATGGAGAATAGGATGGACCCTTGTGGGATACTGGTAGTAATAAGTAGCAGTGAGGATAGATTGTTGTCCCATCGAACTGCTTATTGCCTTCCTTGTAAGTAATTCTGAAACCAGGCTAATGCATGATTACTAAGGCCCAGATAAGTGAGGGAGTGGAGTAGTTTAGGATGGTTGACCATGTCAGAGGCTTTTGACACAGCCAAGAAAATGGCAAATGTTAGTTTGCCTAAGTGTCTGTTTTGGTTGTTGTGGTTTGAGAAAGAGAGTAGGGCTGTGGTTGTACTGTGGGCGGGGAGGAATCCATGTTGGGTGAGAGAGAGAAGTTGGTATGGCATAAGTTGGTGAATGCATTTTTCAAGTATTTTTGCTAGCGGGGACAGGATGGCAATTGGGTCATAGTTGGGGATGTCAGTGGATGCACCACCTTTGTGTAGAGGGATGATGCAGGAGGTTTTCCAGATTGGTGAGATGGTATAGTCAGATATGGATCTGTTAAGGAGGATAGAGATTGGGTAGGTGAGTTCATTAGCTGACAACTGTATGTATTCTGCAGGGATGCAATCAGCTGCTAGGGTGGTAGGTTTAAGTTTTGTTAGTAATCTTTTGACGTAGTTGGTGGGGATGGGTTGGAATTGGAAGGTTGTTTTGGATCTAACTACAGGTTCAAGGAAATTGGTGGTGGTAGTAGTGGGTTGGTTTTGAACTAGTTTGTTGATGGCTTCTATGAATTATTTGTTGAATGAGTCAGGTAAATTTGTGATTTCATTTGTGGAGGTTGGAGATGGGGTAGAGGGTTTGCCAGGGTGGAGTAGTTTATTTATTCCTGCCCAGAACTTTCTGGGGTTGTTTTGATGCCTGCTTTGCAGTTGTAGGAAATAATTCTTTTTATCCAGGAGAAAAGTTTTTTTTTGTTTTGTTTCAAAGTTTTTGGAATTGTTCCCTATTTTCTAGTGTTTTAGTGTCTCTCCATAGGTGCCAGGCTCTATTCTTTTGTGCTATCTTATTTTTAGTCTCTTTGGTGATCCAGGGGGCTGTTTTCATTTTGAGTTTATTGCTATGAACTGGGGCGTGATCATTTAAGATCTTTAGGAAAGTATTGTTGAATTGGGTTACTGCTTGTTCTAGGGGTAGTACTTTTAGTATGTTCCAGTTATGGTGTTTTAGTTCGAGTTTGAAGTTGTATGTGTCAAAGTTATTTTTGCTCCGGGAAATTTGTAATAGGGGGTACAGTTGGTTTGGGTTTTGTATTTTAGTATGGAGGTGAGTTGGTGGTCGCTAAGGGTGTCTGGAAGGACTCCTGCATGGTATGGAGTGTTAATCTTATTTATCAAGATCCAGTCTAGGAGACTTTCGTTGGTTTTACTGTTTCCTATTCTAGTGCTAGTTTGAATGATCTGGGAGACACTATAAAGATTAATATGGGTGGTGGGTTTAGTAGTTAAGCATGCATTCCAGTCCATACTGAAGTCACCTAGGATGATGGTTTCTTGGGGTAGATTTTGATTTACCCAGTGCAGGAGGGCTTCTAGGGAGGGAATATTGTTACCTGGTGGTATGTAACAAGTGATAATATTCATTGATTTTTTTGTCACTAAGATAGAGTTTGACTAGGAGAAGTTCAGAATTATTGATGGGAGGAATTTGAGCATTGATAGTGGCAATTTGTAAGTTGTTCTTGTAAATTAATGCTATTAATACTACATTTTATCCTGTTGGGAGGAACTTGTTGTCAGGTGTAGTAGGTTTTAGCCAGGTTTCAGTTAATGATAGTATATCGGGGGGAGTAGTTGGATAGCAAAGCATGGAGTAGGTGGACTTTGTTATTGATGCTATGGATATTTAAGCTTAGTAGTAAAAAGGCTATTTTTTGGTCTAGTCATGGGAATTTGGTTGGGTGTGGGACATGGCTTAGATGTGGAGTTTATACAAGGGCTTGGCCCTGGATTGGGGTGTATGTCACCTGCTAGGATTAGTTGATGGCCTATATTATGGTGTAAGAGCTTAAACAGTTTAGGTAGGATGACTATGTACATATTTGTGGTAAGAGATTTAAGAAAGGTTGGTAGAATTCTTCTTGAGATGGGTGGAAGAGTGATGGGGTGATATGTACTTGGGAATATGTGCAGGCTGTAGTACTGTGTGTGGGGAGTATGGCTGGAAGTATGCCTTGTTGGAGGTGTATAGGTAAAATTGAGTATGGTGTGATAGGGGGGTAAGGTTGTTTGCTGATGCTAGCATAAGGAGGATGGTGAGATTGAATGTAAGAATGATGGTTGGCCTCTGATAATGGGGGGGTGTCAGTTTTGTGGGAGGGAATATGTGGATGGGAAGATGTAAGGGATTGGTGAAGGAAAGGTAGGTGGAGAGTTTAGGTATAAATCTAAAGGTAGTGGAGGCAGGTGGGAAATGGGGCAGGGTAGGGGAGTGGAGTGAGCCCGAACAGTAGCGAGGGCGAACAGAGCGGCGTAGCAAGGAGATATATGAAAATATTTAATTTCTAGTTTTAGTTAGTGTAGACAATTAGAATGATGTCTTAACCATAATGTTATTTTCTATTTAGTTAGTTGCATTTAGTGTTTATTTAATTTTCTTATTCTTTTACTTTAGTATATTTATTTATATATGAAAATATTTAATTTCTAAATAGTTGATTTAAGAATACAGTGCTACTTTTGAACAGGATTGTTTAAATATATTTTATGTAAGCATTGTGAGAAGTTACTTTGTTTTTGCTTTTACCATGAATTTTATAGCATGTGGTTCATATCTTATTTAATTTTATTCTTTTTTAATTTCAAGTCAGTTTGCATTTGGGGGTGCTTTAGGTTTTCTACGGTGTTGGAATTTGTCGCCATGGCAGTACTTTGCAGTCTATAAACTTTTACTTTATTTTTTTTTTTTTTGCAAGTAACAAAAATATAATGGGTGTGCAGGAATTTTAGTAACTTTGATCACCTGCAAAGACAATAGATAAAACATAGAATTCAGAAAAAAAAATTTCACCACTAAAAATAATTGTTCAGCTCAGGTTGGTCAATTAACACGATGGTGAAAAAAATGTGATTCAGAGACAGCTATGGCCACAATGAGAAAGACCTCATTATCTTCTCATTAGAATGTCTTTGAACTGTACACTAGCACTGTTAGACTTGATTGTGCTACTGTTCTCCCAAGCAACCCATGCATTACATTGGTAAAGGGATCTCCTACATACACGGTTATTCAGAGACCCATCCATACACACACACACACACACACACACACACACACACACACACACACACACACACACACACACACACACACACACACACACACACACACACACACACACACACACACACACACACACACACACACACACTCACACACACATGCAGATGCAGTCCCAGACATTAGACATTCACACACACACACACACACACACACACACACACACACACACACACACACACACACACACACACACACACTCACACACACACACACACACACACACACACACACACACACACACACCCCTACCAGCAACAAGGCTTCTCACGGTCATTCTAGATCACAGAAACACTCATCTATACAAACAGTACACTATGCATAACATAATATAAAATGCACTATAATGCTTGGATTCCCACTTGTAGCATGAGAGTTTAAAAGGTGTTATTTACAAAAAAGACAATAAAACAATATGCTAAAGTCATTCATATATTTCCAATACATAAGGAATTCCCACATTTAGAGTGGAAATAATGACAATTACCTCAGAGTTTAACATAAGAGTACAGAAAGTACTGTCTATCAAATCTTAGTTCTTACAGGCAACAGCATATACATTAGTAATCAGAAGCAGAGGGAAGTTGATAGAGAGAGTGGGTGATAATAAAAGGTTAAGTGTCAAGAGAAAAAAAGTGGGTTGGCCATGGGTAAAAGAGGGAAAATTAGAGATTTTTTTTAATTAATAAATAAGCGAGGAGAGTAGTAGTAGTTAGAATCAAGTAAACTCTGCGAAAGGGAATAAAGCTAAGTGGGAAAAGAAGGGAGGGAGATAAATATGAGTAGTGGAAAAGTTGAGTGAAACAGATATTAGGAGTTAGAGTTCTGTGGCTAGAAATACATATGAATTGAGAAGGGGCTGTATGCAATGGGGGTCAGGTGATTAAGTTCACAGTGGTTGTGTACAGGAGCAAGTCCAGGTATTTGTAAAGTGGACTTTTAGGGTGTTGTTAACCTCATCCATGGAAATACAGGCATAAAAGCACAAACCTACACACATACACACATTAAAACATCCCCGTCCCCACATATTCACTGGTTACCTGTACTACAAGTATTGACTTTGGGGTGAATAGGCGACTGCCATATTTCTGCGTTGGTCACATTTTCTTCCTACAGTAAAATTTTACTTTAATGAAATCAGGAACTTTAGACATTACCAGGGGATATCACATAAATAATTAGCATCAGCTCCTCCCTGAAATGCTCTGCCTGTGAGACTGCCTTCCATGGTGAGACCTCCGTGAAGGGAAATACCTCAGCTGTAGGGTAGTTTCAGAGTTAGAAAAGCTTATAATGACTAGGGGACTGCTGAGCTACAAAAATGCAATCAAATTTTCCTTGGAATTCTGAACTCATTAGCTCTCTTAAGGAAAATAAGGTTAAAAGCCAATCACCCCCCCTGGCTTTCTAAAGACATTCATTCCATTATGCACAAAAGAGACAGTATTTGGAATACCTGGCTCAAAACCAAACCCCCTTCACATCTCCAAAATTACAAAGAACTCAGAAACCTTACTAAAAAACAAATCAACAACGACAAAAAATTTTCTACAATAACATCCAAACCAATCACGACTCAGACCCCAAAAAATTCTGGAACACCATCAATAAAATACTTCACCCTGATAACCCTGCAACTCCTAATCCTTTCCCTAATCACACTCATCAAGAAATTGCTACCCTTCCCAACAAATACTTTATTGATTCTATCCAAATCTTACTCACACAGGCCAGAACCCCAATCCACCTACTTCTTCTTCTACACATACTAATAATACCCCCTTTTCACTGAAACCTGTCCCCACCACCTACATTAAATCACTACTGCATAAACTAAAACCATGTTCTCCCTCTACTGATAACCTCCCACCCCTCTTTCTCAAGCTTGCTGCAGATTCAATAGAAAATCCTATTTCAATATGAGTACATAGATCATTTCAAGAAGCCACTGAAAATCCTTCTATACAATACCGCTTCATAAAGGAGAAAACTTCACTGACCCTTCCAATTTCAGATCCATAGCCATTCCCTCCCCACTCTCAAAAACACTCGAAAAATGTATACACTTTCAGCTTCTCAAAATACTTATCCAAGAAAAACTTTTGACTGCTACCCAAAATGGATTTCGGCCAAACAACAGTACTGCTACAGTCCTCCTATCTTTCACTCATACTGTAGCAGAGGCTAGAGACAAAAAACAACTAGCATCCTGTCTTTTCCTCAACCTCTCTAAGGCCTTTGATATGGTATCTCACTCTAAGCTACTATCAAAACAATCTGATCTCAACCTCTCAATCTCTACACTTCAATGGTTATCCTCCTATCTTACCAACAGACTACAGTCTGTCAGGTGGCATACTTCCTGCTCCCCCATTCCTACCTATCCACTCAGGAGTCCCCCAAGGCTCTAAACTGGGGTCACTTCTGTTTAATATCTTTACTAACAATCTCCAGACATCCTGCAGCTACTCCTCCCTTATACAATTTGTTGATGACTCTACACTGATCTCCTTCTCTGATAACATCTCTCATTTGCACACTCTTACCCAAAATTAATTTCTCTCCATTGATAGATGGCTTACAGAAAACTATCTCATCCTAAATCCAAACAAAACTAAGCTCCTTCTCTTCCTTCCTAAATCACTCACCCACCTCAAATCCACATTCGCGATTTCATCACTTACCAACACTACCATCAAAGTAGAACCTCACACTGAGCTCCTTGGTACCATAATTGGCGGTCAATTAAAATATGACCTGCACATCCAACAGTGTATCAAAGAATACACCAAAAACTGGGACTACTCTATAGAAAAAAAAAATCTCACATTAGTCTCTAAACCTATTCTGGCTCAGGCATTCCTACTACGTTCCCTACTCTATGCTGCTCCTACCCTCACTAACTTGCAATCAATACTACTCACCAATCTCAAACAAATTTATAATAGAATTGCTAGGTTCGCCACCAACCAACCTTGCAACACACACCACTGTCTTGCACTAAAGAAACTGCAATGGTTAGAATTCTCTCAACAACTTCTTCTATCACAACTGCATATCACACATTCCATACTCTACAAACCTACGTCCTGCTCCTCCTTCTCTTAACTAGTATCCTTCTATACCCCTAATTGGTCACTACATAGCTCTGACCACACCTCCTTAATATCTACAAAGCCAATAAAAACATTGGCAAACTCCTATACAAACACTCAGTGTCCCTGGCCTTGAACAAACTCACCTCCAATTAAAGAAACATCATACACTTAAACCACTTCAAAAAACGCTAAAACACTACTTATTAAACTCTTGGTCCTGCCCCTGCCATGACCCTGCTTAATTCCTCTCGCCTCTCTTAAACCTTGACACACAACATTTATTCTCTTTACAGCTTTTATTCTTAAGAATCTATTTCTAGCATATAGAAGTCTTATCTACTAGTTCAATACCTAAATGTTCTTGAGCAGCTATAATCCATTTAAATATGTATATATTAATAGTTACTTGATTGTAATAACTGCATATTAGTACTCTCTCATATGGAATATTGTATAATAATTGTAATAACATTTGTATATAATTTTTCTCCCCTTTTCAATGTTATTTTCCACCTACATTGTACGCAATCTATCTGCCCATGCAACTGCTTTTCTCTGCTATATGTGCCATCAGTTTTTCTTTCTTCTTTATTGAATTGTTAAACTCAAATGTAAGTTCATTACTGTTTGTATTTAATCTCAAATTTAAGTTCATTGTTTGTATTTACACTGGAGTTTTTCTCCTTTGGTCTTCACTGAAAATGGGCTTCTGGCTCCTTTGGACCAACCTGGTTATCAAATGTCAAATAAATGAATAATAAAAATAAATAAAGATTTCCCATCATGCTATGCCTTTCTTAATCCCAGTAAAAGCTGATATACCAGTGGTAAAAATGAACAAAAAATATCTATTCAGTGTGCCAGACAGATGATTTTATGAGACAATTTATTTAGGATCTGCAATTAATAAACTCAGAGAAAGAAAGAAAGAAAGAAAGAAAGAAAGAAAGAAAGAAAGAAAGAAAGAAAGAAAGAAAGAAAGAAAGAAAGAAAGAAGCACTATCTAGAGCACGATTCTCAAATATACTTGTGAAAGATCTTTCTCCAACCTATACCCTGCCCGCTACAACTCTGCCTGAAACCATCAAACAAATTGTGAACCGCAACTGTGCTATCATAAAATAACCTTTCTCAGCCTGCGTGACCAATTTGGTTCTGATTAAGTCTGTATTGACGTAAGCGCTTAATCATTAAATGTTGGTTTGGTCTTGGACCACAGCACATTTGTAGTTCTTAGCTGTTCTTTTTACACTGAATTACCACATTCATATAGTTCCCCAAACAAATTACAAATTAATAACTTACATTATTCAAAAAGTCTCTTCATTCTCCTCTACGTAATGAAAAGAAATGTATCTGCTTCAGAGACACTGGTTAAGTTTTAACCTCCAACTTTACTTTCTTTATTCATTACTGATTCTGTGCTTTTACTTCTCAGGGGATTGCTAATGCAGTAACTCTTCTTTATGTTTCTTCTCTTTTCCTTGTCTTAGATCTCACTGTCTGTTTTCATGTTACTGCAAGAACTTCTGCTTTAATTTACTATATGCTGTATTCTTGTAATGTTTTGCTTTACTTGCTTTGTATTGTATGAATACTGTACTGTTTTATGCAGCTGTATACTGTATGTTTGTGTAATGCCTTTCTCTGTGCATATGAAGTATCTGTTTTATGTTTCTATTTTGTATTTTCCTGCTTGACCTGGGTAATGGTTGAAAAGGGCCCTTGGGTTGCTCCACTTACCTGTTTAAGAATGAATAAAGAAAAGTGATGAAGTCATTAGCAATGTATACACCAAGGGCACTCCCATTGTCCTTTCAAATACGTTGAACTCAGACTTAAAAACAGATATTTTTAAAGAACAAAATTACAGTTTCAGTCCCACATGGACACAAGAAACTTCTGTAAAGTGTTGCTTTTAAATCTAAGGATGGACTGTAATTATGTGTTTTCTATATCATGGAACTGATGTTATATTTATTTTATTTATTTATTGACTTTTGTTTCGAGGCCACGGTGGTGCAGCGGTAGCATTGTTGCCTCACAGCAAGAGGTTTTCCCATTCGATTCTCGGCTGGAGCTCCTTCTGTGTGGAGTCTGCATGTCCTCCTCGTGGTGAAGGGCATTCGAAAGACATGCGTAGAATGGGCGTGCCTTCGTTGAAGGTTGGGTGTCGAGCTGGCACCTCAGCACTGTAAAAATCTACTGCCAATCATTAGTGGACCGGAGTTCTGCTGTGGCGACCCCTAACCAGGAAAATCCAAAAGAAGAACATTTATTGACTTTCGTTTGCTAAGAAAGTCCTACTAGGTCAAAAGTATACATTTTCAGAGGAGGCCTGGGGAGAAAAGCACCATTAAGAAAAGGTTATGATTTATCTCTCAGTAGTAGGTTTGATGATCGAGAGATTGTAATGGCATAAAGATACATTCTTTAAAGTATAACATGAGCACAATATATCATAACAGAACAGTATAAAACTGTGAAGGAGTAGTTTATGCAGGTGAAGGCATCACTAAAATAATATTGAATTGTGTCAAATTAGATTGATTCAATGCAGTAATATATTAGGCAGAGAGTTTAGAGAAACAAACACAGTGGAAGAGAGAAACAAGTGTTGAAACAGAGATAAAAGATGGCAACAAGGACTTGGCTAACCAGATAAGTATGAGAAGAGGAGAGAAGGAGTTAAGGATGATGGAAGGATAGAAAAGGAGTAAGTCAGAGGAACAGGATGTTGACAGTGGGCTTCAACCAGGGCTGGTACAATAGCAGAGCCTGTTGGAGGCTGGAAATTCTTGTAATTAGTGATTTAAAGTAAAATGTTTAGAAATACATCAGGTGGGGCTGGATAAAGTATTTCAGCTTTTGGGTGCAAGGCAGAAGTAGAGACTTTTTCCTGCTGTTTTATTGGGTTTGGAGATGCTAAGGAGTTGTTAATTCTCAATGTTCTGTTAGGGAGGTAGGAGTGTAGACAGGTATGATGTGGGTTTAAATATCAGGTTATGAGCTAAAGTGAGTTGTGGATAGGAAAAGTGGTGAGGGAGTTCAAGCCATTTGAGAGATTAGAGAGCAAGACAATGATGAGTGTTGATTGTGGTACTAGTAAGAAATTAGGCACTGATATTGTGACAGGACTCTAGTTTTTGTCTTGTAGAGAACTGTAAGCTAGTTAAAATGGGGGCTTCATATAGGAGGGAGGGAGGGTAGTAGAGAAGTGTCGGCCAGAATAGGTTTGGTAGGTGTAGTTAGAAAATGTTTATGTCTGTAGAGCATTCCAAGGTTTTGGAGTGTTTTTTTTTTGTTTGTTTTTTTGACATTATATTGTATATGAACTTCAGATGTTAGTTTACTGTCAATAGTCATAGCTTTGTATGAGGGACTACGTCTATCTGTGTGTGCCAAGCGACAGACTTTTGAAACTTATGTTCTCAGAGGGAAGTGTCTTGGGAATAAAAATAAGCTGTTTCGTTCTGAGGGGGGACTTAGTAAAAGTCAGGCATTGGTAAGCCAGTTCTTAGTGAAGGAGAAAGCATCTTGTGTTATATTTTCTAGGTGAGACAAGCTGTTAGATGAGCAGATTAACAGTGGAGTCAACAGCACATTGGATATGGGAGCCTTGGGCAGAAGAGGTATGGAGACTATTAATAAAAATAATAAAGAGGAGGGGTTCAAGTATGGAATCCTGTGGGACTCCAGTGGTATTATATAGCTATAGAGATTGAGCACACTGCCATTCTACTGATGGTTGTATCCAGAAAGGTAAATAGTGAACCAGAGAATGGGGGGTGTCTTGGAAGGGAAAGGGACAGATCATATATGTGTTGAGAGTGGGAAATAGTGTCAAAAGCCTTGTATAGGTCAAGGAATAGTGCTCAGACCAGATTTCCAGAGTCTCTAACCTTGTTTTTCAGTGTCAATGAAGGACAGTAAGGCAGTTGCAATACTGTGGAATGGCTAAAAGCCATGTTTAGTGGGGGTTGGTAGTTTGGTCTGATGTAGGTAGTCAAGCAGTTGTTTGTGAATCATTTTTTCTAGGAGTTTAGAGAGAGGGGATAAACAGCAACGAGTCAGAAGTGAGTTATGTCAGCAGAATTACCACCTTTATGGATAGGGATAATATAATTTTTTTTTCCTAAGAGCTGGGACATAGGATTCAAAAATAATTCTGTTGATGAAAATGCTGACTGCATAGGCAATGACATCTTCAATGAGCCCTAAGATATTCAGGTGGGAGATTATCAACAGCGTTAGAGCAAGGTTTGAGCTTGAGAACAAGTGTTTTGTTTTGTTTTTTATTGAGATAGCAGGGATAGGCCAGAGTGTAAAGGAAGGAGGGTTAGTTGAATTATCATGATTAGCTGAAGGTGGGATTGGTGTAGCCTCTGAGTTGTTGGAGTTACTGTGGGATGGAGGTGGAGAATAGAGAAGGGTGTTAGAAGAAATGAATAGAGGTGGATGAGGAGTCCCTGAAATTAGGATGGGAATACTTTTGATGAAGTAGTTATTGCACATAGTGGCTGTTTCCAGAGCTGTGTTATCTGGAGATTTGTTGGGGTCTTTTTTTGGATCCTGGGTGAGGAAGAGAGCTCAGATGATCAAATCTGTGTTGGGATGTGCTTGTATTTGGCTTGCTGGAGGGTATAACATTGTTTTTTTATCACTAATAATCTTTTCTTACCTGGTTTCATCATTGTTTGAACATTTGTAGGTTACTGCTAGTTTTGTTCTTAACCATTCTCTCCAGGCTTTATCTCTTTTAGTAATAAGATGTTTAGTTTATTTAGTGAGCATAGAGCATGATTGGATTTGGTGGAAGTTGAAAAAGGATAACTGCAAGGTGGAGTTCAGGGAAGAGTTACCAAACAGCTGGGCAGCCACAGCGGAGGTGATAAGAGAGACAGCTAGAAAGGTACTTAATGTGACATCTGGACAGAGGAAGGAGGACAAGGCAATCTGGGGATGGAATGAGGAAGTACAGGAGAGTATACAGAGGAAGAGCTTGGCAAAGAAGAAGTGTGATTGCCAGAGAGATTAAGAAAGTAGACGTTAGTACAAAGAGGTGAAGCGTATGGTGAACAGAGATGTGAAAAATGCTAAGGATAAGTGAAAGAAGAGAATGAGAGAGATAGAGAAGGTTGAATGATGAGGGGATAGTGAATCAGGAAGTGCAATGGATTAGCAAGGAGGAAGTAAGGATAGCTATGAAGAGGATGAAGAATGCAAAGGCTGTTGGTCCAGATGACATACCTGTGGAACCATGGAGGTATTTAGGAGAGATGACAGCTGTTTTTTTAAACCAGGTTGTTTAACAAAACCTTGGAAAGTGAGAGGATTCCTGAAGAGTGGACAAGAAGTATATTGGTACTGATTTTTAAGAATAAGGGTGATGTGCAGAGCTGTAGTAACTACAGAGGGATAAAATTGTTCAGCCACAGCATAAAGTTATGGGAAAGAGTACTGGAAGCTAGGATAAGAAGGGAGGTGATGATTAGTGATCAGCAGTATGGTTTCATGCTAGGAAAGAGCACTACAGATGCGATGTTTGCTCTGAGGGTGTTGATTGAGAAGTATAGAGAAGGTCAGAAGGAGTGTGTCTTTGTGGACTTAGAGGAAAGCATATGACAGGGTGCCTAGAGAAGAATTGTGGTATTGTGTGAGGAAGTTGGGAGTGCCAGAGAAGTATGTAAGGGTGGTAGAGGATATGTATCAGGACAGTGTGAAAGTGGTGAGGTCTGCAGTAGGAGTGGCAGATGTGTTCAAGGTGGAGGTGGGCTTACATGAAGGATCAGCTCTAAGCCCTTTCTTATTTGCAGTGGTTGATGGACAGGTTGACAAATGAGATAAGGCAGGAGTCCCTGTGGTCTATGATGTTTGCTGATGACATTGTGATTTGTATTGAGAGTAGGGAATAGGTTGAGGAGACCCTGGAGAGGTGGAGATATGCTCTACAGAGGAGAAGAATGAAGGTCAGCAGGACTAAGACAGAATATATGTGTGTGAATGAGAGGGAGGATAGAGGAATGGTGAGGATGCAGGGAGTAGAGTTGTTAAAGGTGGATGAGTTTAAGTACTTGGAATCAACAGTTCAGAGTAATGGTGAGTGTGGCAGAGAGGTGAAGAAGAGAGTACAGGCAGGATGGAGTGGGTGGAGAAGAGTGTCAGGAGTGACTTTTGAAAGATGGGTACCATTAAGAGTGAAAGGGAAGGTCTACAAGATGGTAGTGAGACCGGCTATGTTATATGGTTTGGAGATGGTGGCATTGACAAAAGGACATTAATCAGAGCTGGAGGTGGCAGAGTTAAAGACATTAAGATTTGCAATAGATGTGATGAGGATGGACAGGATTAGAAATGAGTATATTAGAGGGTTAGCTCAAGTTCAACAGTTTTTAGACAAAGCCAGAGAAACGAGTTTGCGTTGGTTTGGACATGTGCTGAGGAGGGATGCTGGGTATATTGGGAAAAGTATGCTAAGGATGGAACTGCCAGGTAAGAGGAAAAGAGGAAGGCCTAAGATAAGGTTTATAGATGTGGTGAGAGCAGACATGCAGGTGGTTGGTGTGACAGAGTAAGATGCAGAAGACAGGAAGAAGTGGAAACAGGAGATCCGCTGTGGTGACCCCTAATGAGAGCAGCCAAAAGAAAAAGAAGGAGCATGATAGGATTTGGTTACTGTATTGTAGAGGGGAGCTAGACTATTTAGGATATCCAAGAAAGTTGTGCTGGGGAGATTAACAGATTTGTCTAGGGCAAGATTTGTTAGGGAGGCCCAATTTATGTTTTTTAGTGAGTTAATGGATTCATGGTGGTCAAACCTAGAGAGATTATGGGTTGTTTTATAGTTGTGAATTTTGGGAATTTGTGGAACTGCTCTGATGGCATAGACTGACAGGTGATCACTAAAGGTAGCAGGGAGTGTACCTACACTAGTAAATCTAGTAGTGCCAGCAACTAGAATCCATTGATTTTTTGCTTTATTATATCTTGTCCGGGTAGTGACTAGTTATATAAACTTATATAGGTTTATGCTATTTAATGAGAATAGAGAGGTTAGATTTTGCCAATTAATATTAACATTACCTAGTATGATTGTTTGTTTAACAATGGTATTAGTTAGCCAGGATACAATACTTTCTAGTGTGGAAATATTGTTACCATGGAAGATATAAATAACAGTAATACAAATGTTTTTCATTTTGTTTATTTTTAGAAAGCTGACAAGAATTTCAGCATTTGCAAATGTTTGTAAGTTCTGGGAGTAGGGTGAAAAACTGTAGGCCTTGGAGGACAGAAAGCTATACCCCCAGCTTTCTTTTGTAATCTGTCTGCTCTAAGGATGCTATAGCTAAGAAGTAGAATTTATGAGTCATTTTTGTTTAGTTTAAGCCATGTTTCTGAAGCTGCTACTATGTCAGGTCTATACAGAGTGAACCATGTTTGGAGGTCTTGTTTTTTATTGCATATGCTATGGACGTTAACTATTACTAGAGTTAAAGATTTAGAAGTGGCTTTGTGGGAGGAGAGTAGTGTAGAACATGTGTTGGGGTAGATATCCACATCCAGTGATGTTTAATAAGTAGAATTTATAGATGGGGACATTTTTTGTTTTGATAGTGTGGATTTTTATTTCCTGGTAGGGAGAGAGAGGTACTACTATTTTTGCTTTAGTACAAAGAAGGGGAAGATAAGTTTTGTAAGGTAGGTGAGATATCATGAAAGCTGTTGGTAGATTTATTATTGGTGCTACAGGATGTAATACTGAATAGATATATTATTAAGATTAGTGAATGTGGGTTTTTGTGAACATAAGAAGGAGGAAATAGTGAAAAGTAGGAGAGGTATTAATACGGTGTATTTAGTTGGTATCATCTGCATGTAACTAAGTAGAGTGGAGTAAAGAGGAGTGGTTAGAGGAATAAAGTAGTAGAATTTAATGTTAGTGTTGGAGTTAGACAACTGGTGAAGGGGTAGTGAGAGGAAATAATTGAAGTAAAAGTGGTTTGTGTGAGAGTGGGTGGGAAATGGAGTGGAGCAAGGGTGAAAAGAGATGGCTGCACCAACCTCTGGAAGCCTGAAGGTATACCAAAGCAACAACAACAAAACCTATTTGTTTGCTACAAATATGTGCAAACCTTGATAAGTAAGTTCAGATGTTTATAGTAGCTTACTATGTATTTCAGGTAGAGATAGCATGAAACATGGGGGGAAGCTTGTAAATATAAAAGTTGAGATGACTGTTTAAGAAAAAATGTCTATAAGTTGTTTTATACTAGAAAAAAAAGAACCCAATCCATAACCTTGGAAGATGAGGAGATGGAGAAGGTTTTTCCATCTACTGATCACCCACAACTGATCCCCCTTAAGTTTAAACAGTTTAAATAATTTATTATTTATTCAAACTCTAGCTGTGAACCTGCCTAAAGTGATTTTACATCATCCAATGGTCAATACAAAGGTCCTGGCAAAGGATGTTGCTATCAATTGTATCATTAAGTCGGTATGTCCATATCTCTCAACAGTATAGATTTTTGCGGAATGTTCAGATTTTGGCCTCATATTTTTGGTCCATTTTTCATACACTTGTGGTTTACTGGCAAATTAGTGGTACATCATTGCAAACTGAAGCTAGAAAATAATGACAAACATTTGAGTTTCAGACTTCATAGCCTTCAGAAAATTCATGCTAATGCAAAACCTGTTATTCTATCAACTTTCTAAGTTTGTAAGAGCAATATTTAAAAATTGTCCCTATTTTTGGCCCTTTGTTCCACTTTTATTTATTCAGATTTCTTTTTCTAAACGGTTTAGAGGTATGTATGTTCCAAGTCGTATAGCTTTGCATTATGAATTGCAGACTAATGATAACAGAATGTGCCTTGCCAAGGCAGTGTAATAGTCTGTTAATGAATTTCTGACATAACTATCCCAAGCTGCATCATGACTATGACACAGCACTCAAGCAATTTATGTTTCGTTGTCTGGCTCATAAACATACATATATTCTTTTCCTATTTAAGTCTTAGAGTCCATGCTGATAAGGTCTTATGCTTCTAAAATAGAATGTAGGCCGTAATGAAGATATTAGACTCGGTAACCATTGCTAATTTCATTTTTCATTTTCATTTCACGCTGTTCAAGTATGCAGCACGGCTGTTATCTAATACCAATCGGCTTACTACGTTTTACTGCAGACTTGAACAACAATGACATTCTCATCGGGACACTAACATTTTATTTGTTCAAAGCCCTTTTGCTTACTGTTTCTGTAATTACATAATAAGGGTCTTATCTGCCATCATTATTTACCATAATGTAGTTTTAACCAACTTCATCTGTAACCATGAGCATCTAAAAAATAAGTGGCTATAAATTTATATCAGGCCTGCAATCCTTGCAGCTAATTGTCATCTGCTCTTTCTTTATTGTCTTTATCGAACATGAAATTAAAACTTCATTTTCACCATGTTGTGTTTGTTACCACGTGAATGGTCAATGGCTTTGAGTGGTTTGCTTAATACAATATATTATTGGCCCATAAAAGACATGCAGCATCCACTACAGGAACAGTACTCTGCTAGTCAGAAAAATATGAAACTAAATCTTATGTACCCGATGTCAGGTGATAAGAGGTTACTGAGTAGTTAGGGACAAAAAATATATATTGTAATATTTCAGCATTGAGTTTACAATGAGCAGCTTCATATTCTGTGTTATTTCATTTAGCAACTGAATACTTTAAGGCAAATGATGCATTTTTGACCATTACATGTTTTTGTATAGAAGTCAAAAAATGCATATATATTCATTACCTGTGGCTTTCCTGAAATTCAGTTAAATGATAAACTACAGCAACAATAATTTACAAGAGGGCATACTTCAGAGAAACTGAAAAAAGTTGCTGGTATTGTATAATAAATTAATTTCAGAGATGAGTGTACTCTAAATAATGTCTTGTAAGATAATCTGGACTTCCAGAGATAGGTTTATTGCACATATATCAGGTTACTGGAAGGAAGGACGTCTGTACACTCTATTACATTTTAATAATTATAGCCATTTGTTTTGTAACAGTCCAGATTCTATGGATATATATCTCCTTAAGAAAATAACATTAGAAAAATTGAAGACTATACAATCTAACTTAGCAAACCAACTAGATAGCTATTAAATCTTAACAAAAAATTTAAGACTGAAACCTCCCAGGAACTTTGTATGAGGAGTATATTCATACGGGTGTGGGGTATTTATTTTGAAGACCTTTTTAGTTAGTTTACCATAATTTGCAAAGTCCTATATGGTCATACAAGACCTATGCCTGTTATTAATGAAATTATGCTATATACTTGTGTGTGTATGTATATATATATATATATATATATATATATATATATATATATATATATATATATATGATTATTAGCCAGTAGACAGCAGTAGATATCAAACCAGGTTGCATATGATTACATGACTTATCAAATGGATCTTTTAGCCCCCTAGGTTATTTCACTGATGGAAAAAAATAATGGGAATAGAAGCCACTGGAAGAGGACTTGCTAATTAGCAGAACCAAGTGTCATCTCTTGCATCTATGCCTCCCCTGAGATCTTAATACCTTCCTACTGTTAAGTACTTTATAGTCAAATATGTATAATATATAAGAAAAGATTAATTAACATATAGTATCTTAGTATATAATCTCATGAACTGTCTAGCTTGCCAAATAGTAAAATGGCAGTTCAGTACCTTAGTAGAATGAATGCGCTGACACAAATCCTACTAATTTAACAGCACTGATTCTAAATATAAAAATATATCTGTAACAATACAGAGAAATATAACATAGTATAAAAACTAACAGCAGATATCTTAATTTAGACAAATAAGCACCAAACATGTGGTACACAGAACATGCTGAAATTTTGGGAAAAGGCTTGTTAAGCACCATTCTGCCTTCAGAAAGGTACACACCTATAAGATCTATTAATCTCTAGTCTCCTGCTAGAGAATAATAGTTGCCAGTTCTGGACACCACAAAAAAGATGGCACAAGCTAAGGCAGCTTTAAAAGCTGTTAGACATGTCACTGTGATACACTTTAACAAATATGGCAGAGTGAAGTGGATAACAGCATTTAAAGCTGTTGTTCAGAGGGGCACTTCACTTCTACCCATGTCTAGATGGCATTACTCTTTCAAAGATGTAAAACACATTGTGCTTGTGTACTTTTTTCTGTAACCTGTTATACATGGAACAGATAAAGATCTGTACACTACAGTGCATTATGATAGGGTATATCTAATCATAACATTTGTTATGTGATCTCAACATGGAGGTCAAAATTCACATCAAGAGCTAAGAGTGTGTCTTGAACACATATTAAGCTGGTTATGATCAGGAGCCCTACGTTACTCTTCAGCTGTGACATCATTAAGGGTGAGGACAGTCTTTGTGCCATTCAAGAAATTAACATATATTAGCACATATGAATAAAAGCCCTAACATTATGTGTTCATGTATTTATATTGACTACATACTAATGCTCAAGGTTATATCACTTTGTGATGTTTCTAGTTGTTACTATTGCTATTGCTAATAACTGCCACTATGCCTCAGACTTAAATGGCAGGTTCAAACAGTGGTTTCGGGTTTTTTATAATAAAGAATATAACACAAAAGATAAGCTGATTAATGTATATAAAAATTAATCCTGATAGAAAATTATGTAATATTTAATTTCACAGTCAAAAAGTCTCTAGCATAGGAGTCACTGACAAATATTTGAAAAAAGGCACCACATATTTATCATGATTTTGATTTGCAAGCTAGAAAATCTTCAGACTAAGTATTCACTTAATCCTAGTAGTAGGAAGTTGCTTATTGTCTATATTTCACATACAGTCTATTTAGGGCCAATTTACTGGAGCTCCAGACACAGGATACGTCTCCCATATGATTGACCCATAGCTTTGGACAGAGTAATATATATATATATATATATATATATATATATATATATATATATATATATATATATATATATATCAGGGGATCATAACAAATTTTATAAAGTGTGCCACAGAAAAATAAAACGTTATCATATACACTGAAAACAATAATCAGGTAATCAGAATGTCTTGCCATACTTTCTAGAAAAAAAAGTATATCTGTACACACACATAGACATGCACTCAAATATGATATGATAAGACTAACAGTGATAGCAAGCACAGGAGAGTGTAATATAAATTAATGTCCTACCTTTATCTGATACAGTGGCACACTGCAAATGTAAAAGCAGCATTAGTAATCCCTATAGCACTGATTACATATTTTTGTAACTCTCCCATAAAAAAAAGCTGCTCAAACTACAGCACAATCCCCAGTGGTAAAGCTGTAAATCTCTACTCATGGTTCTTGTGCCTCAAGCAGTCCTCAAACCACTCCATTCCTAGCAGTATTGTTTTTCAAGACTCCAGCCCTTATCTATATGAGCTAGTCCACATACAACCATAATGGGCATTTGAGTTTGAGACCCCTGTTCTAAGATATACTTGGCAGGATCCTTATGTATTCTAGAACTCTAAAAAAGAGAACCATTTGGTACATTACAGTGATCCTGCACTATATGCCCTATCACATGTTTACCTTTACTCATTAAATAATGAACATTATGTTCACTCAGAATTTCTTCTACAAACATGGACCCTTACATGATTATGACTTTTAGCATCCCTATGAATTATACTAAAATAATAGTCTTGAAAGAATATATACTATTGCATAATACAGTACTTTTTGTCTTCCATTAAGCTTAACCAATGAAACATTTTCTCCAATTACACCAGCTACCTAACATGTTTAGTACAATAGGTAATACAATGGCTAACATTAGAGCTGAGTGGCCTAGTGGGCTAAGGCACTGTACTATAGTTGAGAGGGTTCTGGATTTGAAACTTAGCAGCGCTGAAAATTTTGGATGGTCCAGCAGTAGTGTTGTCACCTCACAGGAAGAGGTTCTCTGGTTCGATTCTTGGCTGGAGTGCCTTCTGTGCAGAGTCTGCATGTCCTTCTTGCATTCATGTGGGTTTTCTCTGGGTACTCTGGTTTCCTCCCACATTACAAAGACATGCATCTGGAGCATTTCTCCCCGGGCCTCCACTGAAAATTGGCTTTGTTCCAAGTTTTACTTTCCCAGTAAGCAAATGATAAATAAATAAAATGCAGTCAAAATGGTGCTTCTTCTGAGATGCAAAGGAGTATTTCACCTTCCAATACTGATATCTCAGGGAGGCAACCTATTAATGAACTTCCACGGTTGATCAGGTAGTCAACGGCTGCCACAATCCTTCTGTTAAGAACGAACAACGTAGAGTGTTGGTTTAGTACAACAATTGGGTTGTACTGATTGTCTTACCTGAGATTCTCTAAAGGTGCAACTGGAAAATAACCTATCAAGTTCTGGTTGCTACAACTTGACACCAGTCTTTTAGAGATAATATCTGGAACAAGCATGTCCCAAAGGGACTGCATATGTGGAAATACCCAAATAGTATGGAAACAGCATCACAGTTACATTGTGAATGTATGGAATTGTTTGACCATCAAGGATGTGCTTATATAGAAATTGTGTCTAGACACAATGAGACACAGATGGATGATTTAAGCAAGGAAATAGACCAGCTCAATACATCTGTTACCAAGGATTTATTATTTGATGACTATCATGAGGAAAGTACTCAACTGTTTGCTGTTTGATTCACCCACTTGAGGTGCAGTCCTGAGTGTCTCTGGATTTGGTTGCCTTATACACACTCACTTTTAGGTAAGTCTTGAACACCACCTCTTAGAACATGGAACACTACCTCTTATAACAAGGAACAAGGCCTTTTATAATGTGGAACACTACCTCTGAGCACAACTTCTTATAAAATGCAACACTACCTTTTATAATGTGGAACACTACCTCATAACATGGAATACTACTTCTTATAATATGGAACACTACCTTTTATAATGCAGAATATTACCTCTGAACACTCTGAACACTACTTCTTATAACATGGAACACTACCTTTTATAATGTGGAACACTACCTCTTATAACATGGAACGCTACCTTTTATAATGTGGAACACTACCTCTGAACACTGCCTCTTATAACATGGAACATAACCTTTTATAATGTGGAACACTACCTCTTATAACATGGAACACTACCTCTTATAAAATGGAATACTAACTTTTATAATGTGGATCACTACCTCTGAATACTACCGCTTATAATGTGGAACACTACCTCATATAACATGGAAAACTACCTCTGAATACTACTGCATAACATGGAACACCACCTTTTATAATGCGGAACACTACCTCTTATAACATGGAACGCTACCTTTTATAATGTGGAACAATACCTCTTATAACATGGAACTCTACCTTATATAATGTGGAACACTACCTCATAACATGGAACACTACCTCTTATAATGTGGAACACTACCTCTTATAACATGGAATACTACCTTTTAAAATGTGGAACACTACCTCTGAACACTACCTCTTATAACATAGAACACTTAAGCAATAACCCAAGAATCTCCTTTGCTTTTTTAAAGCTGTCTCGCTATGTTAAAACCATTTAACATAGTGAGACAGCTTTAAAAAAGCAACAGAGAAAGGAAGATCTCTGTTACTTTTTTTAAAGCTGTCTTGCTATGTTAAACTTCTTTAAAATAGCGAGACAGTTTCTAAAAAGCAACGGAGATTTTGCGTTCTCCGTTGCTGTAAAAAAAAAAAAAAAGACTTATACTAATGGAAAAAGTCAAGGTGACCAGACCTTTTTCCATTAGTATACCTCTTTGATTTAAAATGTGCACGCTGACCAATCAGCTTGCACATTTTGGAATATTAATGGAGGCTCGTTGTATAATACCTCTTATAATGTGGAACACTACCTGTTATAACATAGAACACTACCTCTTATAATGTGGAACACTACCTTTTATAATGTGGAACACTGCCTCTGAACACTACCTCTTATAACATGGAACACTACCTCTTGTAACATGGAACACTACTTTTTATAATGTGAAACACTACCTTTTATAATGTGGAACACTACCTCTGAACACTACCTCTTATAACATGGAACACTACCTTTTATAATGTGGAACACTACCTCTTATAGCATGGAATACTACCATTTATAATGTGGGAACCTACATCTTATAACATGGGACAATACCTCTTGTAACATGGAACACTACTTTTTGTAATGTGGAACAGTACCTCTTATAACATGGAACACTACCTTTTATAATCTGAAACATTACATGTTATAACATGGAACACTACCTCCTGTAACATGAAACACTACTTTTTATAATGCGGAACAGTACCTGTTATAACATGGAACATTACCTTTTATAATGTGGAACACTACCTTTTAAAATGTGGAACACTACCTCTTATAGCATGGAACACCACCATTTATAATGTGGAACACTACATATTATAACATGGAACACTACCTCTTGTAACATGGAACATTACTTTTTGCAATGGGGAACACTACCTCTTATAACATGGAACACTACCTTTTATAATGAAACACTATATCTTATAACATGGAACACTACCTCTGAACACTACCTTTTATAGCATGGAACACTACCTCTGAACACTACCTTTTATAGCATGGAACACTACCTCTTGTAACATGGAACACTACCTCTGAATACTACCTTTTATAACATGGAAAACTACTTTTTGTAATGGGGAACACTACCTCTTATAACATGGAACACTACCTTTTATAATGTGGAACACTACCACTTATAACATGGAACACTACCTCTTGTAACATGGAACACTACCTCTGAATACTACCTCTTATAACATAGAACACTACCTCTTATAACATGGAACACTACCTTTCATAACATGGAACACTACCTCTTATAACATGGAACACTACCTTTTATAATGTGGAACACTACCTCTTATAACAAGGAACACTACCTTTTATAATGTGGAAAACTACCTCTGAACACTACCTCTTATAACATGAAACACTTCCTCTGATAACATGGAACACTACATTTTATAACATGGAACACTACCTCTTATAACATTGAACACTACGATTTATAAATTGGAACACTACCTCTTATAACATGGAACATTACCTTTATAATGTGGAACACTACCTCTGAACACTACCTCTTATAACATGGAACACTACCTCTTATAACATGGAACACTATATTTTATAACATGGCACACTACCTCTTATAACATGGAACACTACCTTTTATAATGTGGAACACTACCTCTTATAACATGGAAAACTACCTTTTATAATGTGGAACACTACATGTTATAACTTGGAATGCTACCTTTTATAATGTGGAACTCTACCTCTGAACACTACCTCTTATAACATGGAACACTACATTTTATAACATGGAACACTAGCTATTATAACATGGAACACTACCTTTTATAATGTGGAACACTACCTTTTATAATGTGGAACACTACATCTTATAATATGGAACACTAACTTTTATAATGTGGAAAACTACCTCTGAACACTACCCCTTGTAACATGGAACACTACATTTTATAACATGGAACACTGCCTCTTATAACATGGAACATTACCTTTTATAATGTGGAACACTGTCTCTTATAACATGGAACACTATCTTTTATAACATGGCACACTACCTTTTATAATGTGGAACACTACCTCTTATATCATGGAAAACTACCTTTTATAATGTGGAACACTACATCTTATAACATGGAACACTACCTTTTATAATGTGGAACACTACATCTTATAACATGGAACACTTCCTCTTATAACATGGAAAACTACCTCTGAATATTACCTCTTATAACATGGAACACTACCTTTTATAATGTGGAACACTACCTCTTACAACATGGAACACTCCCTTTTATAATGTGGAACACTGCCTCTTATAACATGGAATGCTACCTTTTATAATGTGGAACTCTACCTCTGAACACTACCTCTTATAACATGGAACACTACCTTTTATAACATGGAACACTACCTATTATAACATGGAACACTACCTTTTATAATGTGGAACACGACATCTTATAATATGGAACACTACATTTTATAATGTGGAAACCTACTTCTGAACACTACCTCTTATAACATGGAACACTACCTTTTATAACATGGAATACTACCTCTTATAACATGGAACACTATCTTTTATAACATGGAACACTACCTGTTATAACATGGAGCACTACCTTTTATAATGTGGAACACTACATCTTATAACATGGAACACTACCTTTTATAATGTGGAACATTACCTCTTATAATATGGAATGCTACCTTTTATAATGTGGAACACTACCTATTATAGCATGGAACACTACCTTTTATAATGCGGAATACTACCTCTTATAACATGGAACACTACCTCTTATAACATGGAACACTACCTTCTATAATGTGGACTACCTCTTATCACATGGAATATTACCTCTTATAACATGGAAAACTACCTCTGAATACTACCTCTTATAACATGGAACACTACCTTTTATAATGTGGAACACTACCACTGAACACTACCTCTTATACCATGGAACACTACCTCTTATAACATGGGACACTACCTTTTATAACATGGAACACTACCTCTTATAACATGAAAAGCTACCTTTTATAATGTGGAACACTACCTCTGAACACTACCGCTTATAATGTGGAACAATTGCTTAGAGATTCATCTGGGAAGATCATGGTTAAAATTTGTTACTTCATACTTTCAGAAGGTTTTGTTGAAGAATTCATATGTTTCAGTAAAATTTATCATAGAAATTTTTTAAAAATCTGAACAAAGTTTGTGTGAAAAAACATTTCCATATGGACTATGTTGGAACAGACATTTTAAGATTCAAACTGAGGATTTTTTCCTTATAATGTAGTACCATTGAGAGGCATGGTTTGAACTGTTAAACAGATTTTACATTACTTAATCTATATTGCTAAAACATCAAAGATTGAAACAATACTCATTTCATGAACTTTAATCAAATTTTAACTTAGGAATGGGGTCCATTCCCATCATAGTATTAGAGAAATTAAAACTATTTAGAAATGTATCATGCTGTCCACTTTTACTATTCTAAATAAACATTTTGGTTATTATAATTTTACTTCATTTGTAATATATATATATATATATATTCTCTATGACTTCCATTTTGATTAGCCCACTTGAATAGGTGACTAAACAAATAAGAACTTGCCCAGTCATCACATAACTTTACAATTACACATTGTTGTTTCAGTTTATTAGTGAGACCATTGTAACTGTTTTATTAAAAAATTTAACAGCTTTGTGAATATGCATTAGGTTGTAAATAAATGTAACCTCTGCATTCCTAGATGTCAATAGAAATAGGTCGGAGGATCATGGGTATATAAAGAATAATAATTATGAATGGTAGGACATAAAGAAAGTTACTTTATTTTTGTATTCATTTTTTAGCCAGGTAAGTTTTTTCAAAGCTGGCATCACAATGCAACTTGTGGTTAATTATATGTATGAGAGTCACACAGACTGCAAGCAGAGGAGGAGAAAATAAAACCCATTATTATTGCACGAAGATTGCTAGCAACTCATAGCCTTAAATATATGTGCTAGGTTGCTAAACAAATGATTACCGGATGATAGAAGAGCCTACCATGAAATAAGATATGGCCAAAGTGTTACCCTTCTGGTGGATAAGGAATTTGGGCATCATTTCCTTGAAATTTCACATGCTGAGAATCAGAGTTCCTCCACAGGAGACCACTGTTGGCAAGTTGTGCTGGCAATGATGCCTTTATTAGGGATAATCCCCTTCCTTCTTTGAGTTGGGGTGACGATGAGTAGGAATATATAAGCTCTGGATAGCTGGAGGCTTGCCTCTTACAAAAATATTCAAAATGTGTTTTTTTTTTCAGTCAGTATTTTTTTTTTTTGTGGGCGGGGGGGTGGAATGTGGCAATTGAAATCTCCAGCAGATTGAACTTTCTCCATTCATAGTGGAAGCATGCCAAAGTATGGAAGAAGCTGTCACTAATATGTTTCCTTGCTTTATGAATGGCAAATGGCTCAGTGCTGTATATTTGACTTAATATAATCAAAACTGCAACCTTGTCAGTTGATAAGTATTCAAACTCAGATTCAGTCTGCATGTATATCAAGCTGCTTTCTTAAAAGGATGACTGGTACAGAACTGGTGCATCTAAATGGTGTGAAACACCCTTTGCTACAAGGAAATGGAGCACAGAATGCAGCATACATTTAAATAAACTTCCTATCTCCAAATAAAACATTGCATACTCTTGGTCTAACCAGCTACATAGTAAAATACTGGCATATTAATTTTCATGGTACTGTTTTGGCTTAGAAATATGCACAATTTACTTTATGTGTGTCTATCACCTTCTGCAAAAAAAAAAAAATTGGACACAATCTATGTTATCTTCCACATCAAAAATTGTATTCTTTCTGTAATGTTTTTCCAGGTAAATATACATTTAAACAAAATACTGGTTTTGAGGACTCATTTTTAACTTCAACTGCTTCAGGGTTTGCAGTTATAATACAGTGACTGTAATATTACAATGACCATTAAACCACAAAAAAACTAATGGAAACTAGTGTCTAAAGGGCTGAAAGTGCCAACTTCAAATTAAAATAGAAGACAGTCTAGTGATGCAGGAAAAAGAACAAACTGACCAGAAAACCCACCAACTTGAGCTTCATTAAAATTAAATAAAATAAAAGACATAAAAAGCTTACCTTTATCACCGTGTTTTTTCATGCCTAAACATAGGGATGAAGTCATCACAATGGTGTCTTTTCTTGTCAAGTTTGTTCCTGCAGCACTTCACTGTCTTCTATTTTAATTACAATGACCCTTCTAAAACAGATGGTTATGTTATAATGGGATTATGACTTTGGGTATATTAAGTGATATGAGGCAGATTAATTAACTGAAATCCTAATGCAAATGTGAGGTATTCAAACTTTTATATAACTAAGAAGCAGGAAGTGAGATATAGCAAAGATCCCGCTGCAAAAACAACTTTGCTAAGTATTGTTTTTATCAGACCTTTTTATAACAATGTCATTATTTTATTCCAAGAGTGGCTCAGTGTTAAACAAAACAAGTTTGGTTATTTGACCAGTTTCAGATGTTTATAATCATTGCTTCATTAAGGTTCTTTTGCTGTAAAGGTAGTTCCTTTCTAAATGGATAGCCTTTTTTTGCATAATGCTCAAATTTTATCAACACAGAATCAGTCAGCCTTGATTATAACATTTATTCAGATACTTTGACATACTTTGAATCATTCTACTGAAAATTAAAGCCAAGTTTATTAAAAAAAATTGTGCATACCGAAGTAGACATTTTGTGCCCAGCATGTATTCCTTTAAACCTCAGCAGCAATCTTTTCTAGGTGCTAGACATTATAATTTCAACATATGTGATGTTAAATTAAAGCATCTAGATTCAAAGTAATGGCATAACAGAAAATAATTTACCTTTTAAGTGGTGATGAAGTATTTCTGCGTCTAATAATCTGCAGCAAATAAAACAGCCTTAGTTAAGCATTCTGATTCTGAAATGCCAATCAGTATATCTCAGACCATTAGTCATTCATTATTTTATTCATACCAGCAGGAGGACAAGTGTTACTTCACCAGGGAGCTTTGTAATAGTGATATAATTTACATAAATTTCTTTCAATTTATTTTATGCTTAGAAAATGCATATGTGTCATTTTATTTTACTTTTTCCATGATAATCAAAACATTTAACTTTGTACTACCTGAAACATTTTAAGTATCACATAGATTTTGTTATTTTCATACTATTTCTGATATATCTACTCTGACTTATATATTTTAACTAATTTCCTCAGTTTAACTAGGATGACCAATTCAGACAGGTAATGGATGTGTCACTAAAGAAAGAGGGGTTCTGGAAGGACTAAGGCCAGTGATGGTAGGCAAAACAGCTGGTCCAGATAGATTCCATTCAAAGATACCCACTAATCTGTAAAAGCTCCTCAAAAAGATATTGACTAATATAAATGTTAGCGACAACAGAACTATAGGCTACAACAAAAGGTGAACAGAAAATGTACAGATTGTCAAGGTAGTTTGACAGATCCTGATGGTGAGTTCACAGAGTTGACCCATGTGTAACTTAGTAACACAATCTAACTTAAATAAAGTTGACAAAATGCCATTCGTTGAAATGATGGTTCAATGTACTGATATAGACCCACTTAAAACAGGTAGTGTTTTCTAAGGGAGTATTGTTGTGTCATTGATATGCAAAGAGTTTTGTGTTTGTTTCTGCTTAGTACCAAAATATCATAGTTTTTGCTTTGCTGGAATAGAGAAGGAGAATTGCTGGAGATCCATTGGATTAAGGTTAGGAAATCTGCTTGTAGATCTTTCTAGAGACTAGGAACTGAGCTGTTTGTATAAAATAGTACCAGGCCATCTGCACAGAGTAGGAGGAGAGATGTGGTAGGTTAAACTGAAGATTATTTATAAAGGTGGAGAATAGTAGAGGAGGAAATATGGAACCCTGTGCTAATCCATTTTGAAGACTGATTGGGATAAAGAGCTATGAATATTGATAGAGATGTGCACTGCCAACCAATGAGAATTTTGGAAGCAAAGTAGTGAATTAGGACTTATGTCTGTTTGTAGTAGGAGATGGGGAAGGATGTTATTGTCATCAAGGTCAAAGAAATTTGCAAGGTTGATAAAGACTGGGCCAATATGCTGGCCTCTGTCCATAGCTACCAGTAAGAAGGCTAGAGATTGGCCTATATTGAGAAGTTTTGGCAGGTTTGATTGCTTTGGGATTGTGAGGATGATGGTGGTTATTTTCCATCTATCTGGTATGATATTTTGTGTTAGATAAGGATTGAAGACATGCTACTGGGGGTTTGACAGGATATTCCTGCAGTGGTATATGTACCAGGGATAAAGGTCATCTGTACCCATTGGACTGTTGTTTTCTTATTTGTTACAGAACATGTTCAAAGTCTCTAATTTTGACTTGTTTAAAGTAAAATGAAGGAATGGAGAGAGATGGTTCTGGGGGAATGGGGGGTAAATATCATTGCTCGAGAGAGAGGATAAGTTGGAGAATTTGGAGAGGAAGTCAGTGAGATAGACTGTAGCTGTTGTTGTTGGGTTGTTTTAAATACTATTTCCTGTGAGTCAACTTATTGTTTTTCTAGAACTGTTTTAGTAATTTAGCTAAGGATTCTTAAAATGTTTTCATATTGTGACTTTTGTGTCATATTGCTTGTTTTGTAAAGTTTCTGATCTGAATATATTGTTGCCTATTGTTCAGGGGAAGGGTTGTTTTTCCATGCCTGCCATGTATCACCTCTAAGTTTTAAAAGGGATTTCAGCTCAGGAGTTAGTCAATCATTTTTATTTGATATGTAATGTTGAGAAATTATAATAGGGAAGAATGTATCCTGGATGGATTTGAGTGTACTAGCAACAACCTTCTTCGAGGTTAGAGCTGTTAGGCTTAATATGAAAGACCAGTCTGTGTTGAAGGGGGCTTCTGTAAGTCTTTGATGTTTGAATCTGTCTTAGGCCGGAATGAGGTTAATCTAGGGGAAAATTTTTGTTATATGGTATGTATTGTGAAGCTTATTATATAATGGTCACTAATAGAGGAAAGATAGATGATAATGTATGAGACTTGACAAAGGTAATCAGTGATAATTAGATCTATAGTGGAATTATCGTTAGGGATGAGGTTAAGGTGTATGGGCTGTTGCAGATGTTTAAGGCTGAAGCTGAGCAGAATTTCATTGATGATATGCTAGATTTAGTGAATTGCATTTAAGTCACCTAACAACATCTGATCACTTTTGTTTCCTAGTTGACTTGTAATTTCTTGCATTAATGTTTGGAGGAGGAGGGTGGCAGGTTACTGAGAAGTGTATTTTTTGTTGTGCTAAATTGTAAACATAGCTAATTAGAATCAGTGACAGAGAGTGTGTTAGCTTGGGCAGGGAGTTAGCTTTTTAGGTGAGTTGTATTCTGTAGGAGGGTTCCACCACCATTTTGGGGCCACATCTATCATCTAGAAAGTAATTATAATGTGGGAAGGTGATGTGGATTGTCTTTTTTGATTGCGGACTCTGTACCAAATAGTATGTTAGTACTGTGCAGTTTAAGCAGAGTCATCCTAGTACAGTTTCTTAAGACAGCGTTGTGCATTTATTAATAGGCAAAAGATTTGGGCTAGGCCAGAGTCAGTTTCAATATTGCTTCTGACAAAAAAAATTGGTGTGAATTCGTACAATTTCTTGAGGAGGTCTATTGTACTTTTTGTGCAGTGAGAAGCTTGCATGGAGATAGATAGATGGGAGGTCAGCAGTTTTGTGGTCAAGTTAAGTACTGGTTGGGTGGGTTGTGCTAGTGGTTGAGAAGTTGTTGGAGAATAGCTTGATTGAGGAGGTTGGTGAAGTTGTTTGATTGGGTCTATATTATAAATCTGAAAGCTCTAAAGAGTGAATACAAGTACATAGACACATAAAGAGTGATGTACAAAATAGCAAAACACATATTTAGTGAAAATCAGAACATCGAATGTATTTGTTTGGTCAGCAGCGCAATCCTGGGGATAAGGAAATATATCATTTTCCCCACTATAGTGTGGTCTCGGAGTTGGTATATTTAAGTAGGGGAGGTGCAGGGGTGCAGGGGGGCTTGCCCCATGCAAAAGTGTATTATTTTAGTTTTATTTAGTTAATTTACATATACCTGCTTGGCGCTGTTGTTTAAAGAACACGTTCTGTGTTTTGATTTTCGCTAAATACGTGTTTCGCTATTTTTGTACATCGCTCTTTATGTGTCAGCATACTTGTATTCACTCTTTAGAGCTTTAGGCTTTATAATATAGACCAATTTGATTAGGGAACAGAGGTCATAAATGGAGTGTTGGGGGTTGCAGTGTATGAGCATTGTAGTCTAGCATTAGTTTTGTTATGTATAAGCATAAGTGGGAGCAATCTGGTTTGCAGTTTGATGTGTCTGAGTAATACATAGTGGTTCTGTGAAATGTGGGCTTTAGTAATTTAGCTGTGCTATGTTAGGTGTGGTGTATCATGAGTGTATGATTTGAATTGGGGGTAGTTTATTATTGTGTAGTACATCTATATTAGTGGTGTGGATTGTGGTATACCTTTAAAGCTGGTTTGTGATGTAAGCAAAAGGAAAGTCACTGGTGGTTTTAGATAAAAATAATCTTTAAAATTGTATATTATCTATATTTTTATATATTTTAAATGTTTTCTATGTTTACTGTCTAAAAATTTTATGTGTATGTTATAATAAATAAGTGTGTGTTATATTTTCTGGTCATAATATATTTTGTGTAGCTTTCATGTGCTATCCTATAAGAAGCCCCTGGCACAGCATTTTAAATATTTATAGTCTAGATAATGCAACAGATCACATGGTTAAACAAAGATTTTCAAAATGAGAATTTGGAGAATGTGCATCTGTTCTGAAGAAGTCCTTTTTCATATATGGAACAAAAGTGCTTAACAGTGAGTTAATTTGTGTGTTTTTTTAATAAATTGTGGAGCTGAGCAAATTTTTCCCCCTGTGTTTATTTTACATGAGAGTGGTGTGTTATAGTCTCCTGAAGCCTTTTTATTTTGCTACAAATGTAAATAATAGGGGAAAGAGAGTGCTGAGTATAAATAATAAATGTAATGATCGGGGGGGGGTTGGGTGGGAGAGTAGGGAAGAAAGCCATATCAATTAGACTAGTGGGAGGCAGTCTGGGCATGCAAAGAGCCAAAATAGGCCAACACTATTTTAAAATAGCAAGTGAGAACAGTACATGTTTACAAGAAACCTGAGCAAAGGACTAATACATACATACATACATAGAAGAGTTTACATTTCAGACATTTAACTCTGTGCATAACTGCTACAATACATACCACATATACAGTTAATGGGAGACTGCATATCAGGAGATAAACAAGCAGTGGATATAATGGGAATACTGGAAAAGTTCTATTCAACTTGTAAATCCACTAAAAAACAAATGAAAGCTGGGATTAGACTAGTACATCTTATGATAGTATATTGTGCAACAAAAACACTAATAGGTTCATAGGTTCATAGGTGTATACTAGGCTAACTAACACAGGGGCCTTTTTAAGCCTAGCCATGCATTTCAAACATATCTTACAAGATATATATGTATGCTAAGGTAAGGGATATATGTAGGCTGTGGCTTGGGTTGTCAAGCATTTACAGGTTGCATCCGCACATTAGAGACATAGATACCAGACGGGGGTGAATTTCCAAATCCCCATCCACTGATCCAAATTACACTTGAATAGGTTTAGGAAAGAACTCTGCTTCACATGGATGGGAAGTCTGCTTGAGGGAAGAGGTTCTCTGAGACACATGTCATTCCCTCCAACATGTCCTATTTATGTTGCAAGCAAGGTTTATGTCCTTAGATTAGCTATTTATGATGATACTTATTTTACAGATATGCAGAATGTCCATCAGAGAGGGATCCAAGGATCCCTTGTATGCCGGGCATAGATCACCCCTTAACAGTCTATAGGAGACTGAGTACAGGGAAAGGGCTTTGAGGCAATCTGCCCATGAATGTTGCTTACAGCCGGCATCTTTTTTTGTGAGGAAGCTCTGTGGATGTTCCAGTTATTGCATATACCTTGTCAGGTACATGCTAAACATGACATTGTACTTAATGACTGGTCTTCAGTGGTACTCGGCCATACCTTTGCTTACAAGTTGCACAACATAGAATGATGTCCTTGCTACCATAGAGACATGATGGTCAAATGCCAGGTTACTGTCTACATCTATCCCCAAATTCCTGACTATTGGATCTGTTCTTAGGGGTGTGTTATGAATGTGGTAGGGCAAGGACTAATTGGTGCAAGGTCTAAGTAGTTTAAGAAATAAAGAGCAGGTCGCAATTTATTTTAATCCACTTATGCTGTACTGATGAGGTCAAAAAAGGACAAAACATAGTATGTCAACTATGTTAGAAACCTTAGAAACAATGCCCAACACTGTCAGACCCTCTACTCTACACAGGCTATAAAATCTCAACCATCCAAACAGACTTTGTGCTAGATGAATGCACGCCAACAACTGTCATCCTCCTTGCACAAAGGTATGGTGTTAACAGACCAGGGAAATCATAGACCCATAAGTCTGACCAACCTCAACTGTAAGGCTATGGAAAGGATAATTATGGAAATAATAAATAAGGACATGGGTAACCTACAAGGTCTCAACTCAATTCAGTTTGAAGTTGTCAAGGGCAGATCCTACCTACCTAATCTGGTTGACTTCTTTGAGAAGATTGCTGAAGCACTGGATGAGGGCAAATCAGTACACACCATGTATCTATACCTTTCATAGCATTCAACACCATCCCACATTCAAGTATTGTAAATAAATTATCCCGTGTAAATGTTAATCCCTATGTAATTTGATGGATAACAAACTGTCTCACAAATTGAACAAAGGGAAATTAAGGTGAGCTGCTCTACTAACTCCAAAAGACCTGTCACTAGTGGTGTATGCCAGGGTTCAGTCCTTATGCCACTCCTCTTTGGCATTTACTTCTTACAGGTCAAAGCTTCTTTCAAGGTTTTATGGCTGACCAGCTCTGCAGATCACTCTAAGTGTAGTGCCATCATAAACTCCCCAGGGGGCACCAAGTTGCCCTTTCCTTTATCAATAGCAGGTGTCAAAACCCTGGACTAAAAACTGAATGGCAAGAACTGTACAATAGTATCCTTCAGTAAGCAAGAAGTCCCTTGACAACACACTTCTGAAAATCGATCCAGTAGTTAGGGACCCGCAAACTTATGTAGAGGAAGTGCCCTTGAGTCACCACATAGCTACTGCTGTAAGTAAGTCCTTTTTTATTGCACAATGTATTACTAAGGGTATCACTTCCAGGTCCAGGGATGGGAATCATTCCACTATATTCTGCACTCATCAAGCTGATCATTGAATATAATGCCCCTTGGGTATGCACCTGTCCAAACATCTGTCCCAAATACAATGCCCACAGAACTTTCTTACTAAGAAAATTAAGGGCATAAATCATAAAAACTATGCAGACCATCTCAAAGCCTTGTCTCTTTTCTTGGTGTTATACAGGCTTGTGAGAGGCAATCTCTGCCTTGTGTACAGAGCCTCAACAGACCCTATCCTGTCAGACCTAATGCACTTTCACAAGCCAGTGATGGCATAAGCACCCACTCAAGATCCATATGTCTTTTGCAGCTTAAATATAACATGTTGGATGGATAGATATGTATCATTGAGAATACCACTATTTTGGAATCATCTTCCTCTGCAAATAAATCAAAGTACTTCTCTTACACTATTCAAACATAATCTGTAATAATGGATATGTACAAAATTCACTCCTGGTTTAACAGCAGAGAGGTGAAGAAGAGAGTACAGGCAGGATGGAGTGGGTGAAGAGTGTCAGGAGTGATTTGTGACAGACGAGTACCATTAAGAGTGAAAGGGAAGGTCTACAAGAGGGTAGTGAGACCAGCTATGTTATATGGGTTGGAGACAGTGGCATTGAAAAAAGGCAGGAGTCAGAGCTTGACGTGGCAGAGTTGAAGATGTTAAGATTTGCACTGGGTGTGACGAGGATGAACAGGATTAGGAATAAGTATATTAGAGGGTCAGCCCAGGTTGGAAGGTTTGGAGACAAAGCCAGAGAGGCAAGATTACATTGGTTTGGACATGTGCTGAGGAGGGATGCAGAGTATATTGGGAAAAAGATGCTAAGGATGAAGCTGCCAGGTAACAGGAAAAGAGGAAGGCCTAAGATAAGGTTTATGGATGTGGTGAGAGAGGACATGCAGGTGGTTGGTGTGACAGAGCAAGATGCAGAGGACAGGAAGAAATGGAAACAGTTGATCTACTGTGGCGACCCCTAACGGGAGCAGCTGAAAGAAGAAGACCCCCATGGATAGGGTCAACATGTAAATGCTCTGATCAACTCTGGGTTGGTTATTCAAACTTAAAATATAAAGGCTAAAAACTTCATTGGAATATATGGCTAGGCTTCTAAAGAGCCTTGCAGATCTATAACCTTTTAAGTACCCATGAACCTATAAGAAATGGAGAGCTGGTGGTAGTGGACAATAAAACAAGAAATAGATTTGTTGTAAAGGCAGATTAAATGTGAAAGGGATCAACATAGACATAAAGAAATGTTAATGAAGGACAGCATGAAAACCTTCTTCAAACACATTCAAAAAGGATGTAACCCCCATCCATATAGTTAGTGACATCAAGGATGGTTAGGATGCTCTGATTAATTTGATAAGTTGTATGAAGTCACCAGCAGCCAAATGAAGAATTACTATTTTGGTACAGAGGGTCACACCTTAACAGTGCATGATACTGAAATTAATACCCTACTAGCTAAACTTGATCATAAAGCTGAAGGTAAGGATGGAATAACTAATACAGACCAAGAGATAACTTAGAGATGTTATGACTTATCCTTTACGTCTAACTTATAAACATTGTTTTAATACCAAAATAATACCAAGAGACTGGAAGTCAATTATTGTTAAGCATATTTATAACGTTAAGGGAACTCAAGAGAAGCTCAATAATTATAGTCAAATTCGTTTGTTGTACAACTTAGGGAAAATAATGTAAACTGTAATTTAAATTATAACTGTATATACTAATTTATCTTGTAATCTGTATTGTGTCACAGCAATGCAAAATCCCTAGGATTCAGAAAGTTTAGCAATATTACAATGATTTTTTTTTTATTCAGTTTTGAAATATATGCAGCATGACTGGTGAATGCTGAGCAGCAGTGAAGTCCCCAGTACATGCTAATGGATTGATAAGCAGATGCTAATGATAAACAGTATTAAAAAGATGAGTCCCATGTATGTAAATCATTCAGAAACTGATAAGGAGATGACACAGTGCTGTAAAACAAGTGATGTTGACAGTAGTTAAATCCTCTTGTTCATGCTGGGGAATTGCCAAAATGTGTTAGGGGTTGCTGCAGCATTACTTTATATATATATATATATATATATATATATATATACATATATATATATATATATATATATGGTTTCACTTTATAATCTCGAAATACTAAAATGCAGAATTTTAGTATTCCGAGACCATAAAGCCGAAAACTCAAAAAAACCACAACCCACAACAGTGAAATTCAAAATCGTGATCATACACATACACACACCACCACACAAACAAGCACACATACACCTACCTAATGACACTACAACAAACAAAACAACACACACAAACACAACATAACAAGCAAACACACCTACCCTACCTGTAAGACAGGGGGCAAGCCCCCCTGCACCCCCCCATGTGGGGAGCTGTGCCCCCCACATCCTCCTACTTATATATACTAACTCCGAGGTCACACTAAACACACAAACACATAAAACCCACCACTACACACACTCACACATACTAAATTCCCTACCCAATACCTTTACAAAAGCACCACGTACCTGAATTTGCAGCTAAATCCACAAATCGCACCACACGTCACAAATGTGCCAACACAACCGCGGATTCGACATTTCCCAATTCGATATTATGTAGTTTCGCATAACTGCACTTTCGGCTTTATAGTCTCAAGATACAAAAATTCGGTACTTTAGTATTTCGAGATTATAAAGTGAAAGTATATATATATATATATATATATATATATATATATATATATATATATATATATATATATATATATATATGATCACAGTTAACATTTCATAGACTCCACAACACCAGCATTGTGGACAGATAGCATATGGATAGAACACCATTGCAAAGCCTGGTTGACATATGTCAGACTCGTCTGCATGACTGTGGAAGTTGAGGATTACTTATCCTGGTGGAAACCAAAATAATGTGTGGCTTTATATATTGCTAGCTACAAGGACTTTTCAGCGAGCAACTGGGGAAACAGTGGGATTATCTCAGGCACCTGCCACAAGAATACTCCATTAGTTTCTTGATGCCATGATACAGCATGTGGAGAAGCATATGTGCTTTTCACATACCACAGAGCAGACAGTAAACCCCATGTGGAACTTCTATCATATAGTTTGTTTCCCTTAGATGCTGCACCTACACTGAAATAAAATCCCCACCTCTGGACTTAGAAAGAAGGTAGGTGAACTGTAAAGTGTATCACACCATTAATGGTCAGGTGGTCCATAACACACAGGGTATCATCTAAAATGTGTCTAAAGGCCAATCAGGCAGTTACCATGACTCTTGCATATGGCACATAAGTGACCTTTACCAATGTTTTTTGAGGGGTGACATACCTCAAGAGAATCTTATTGGTGATACAGAATATGCCATGTAGCTCTGACTGATGACACTCATCAGAAATCTACAAAATGAGAGTGACCAGGGATATAACTGTGCCCTATCACAGATCAAGGACATTGTGGAGCATGTATTTGGGTTGCTGAATGGATGACTTCAGTGCCTGGATGTATCAGGTGGTGCCTTGCAGTATGATCCTAGCACATGTGCTCAAATATGTGTGCACACTGCTACACAATATACTTAGGAGGTAGTTACAGCATGGAGGACAATTGCAAGAATAATATCTGCCAGAACAACAAGCAGTGGAGACTGAGCAAGATAAGTAGTCAGTGGGGGAGCCAGCAGCAAGGATGAGCATGCTAGATAGATGCAGGCCCAGTATGCAACAGCACCAGCAAAGAGGAAGCAGCATGCACACAGCTTTGTCCCATAGTATAGGATTTACACTACAGTAAAAGTATTGCATGCAAATTCAACAGCAGACTGTACTTACCCATGCATAGGCTGGTAATGGACAACATTCAGCATCACACAACAAACCGTCGTCTAACCAGAGCCATGGTACTACCCAAACAGCTTATGGCAGAGATAGTTTTCATGGGCGGAGGCAGATACATTTTCTTGTGGAAGGCATTGCACTCATGTCCTACCTCCCCCACCTATGTAGATGATGTAACCTGTGCCCTGATCTTTGTACTGTGTTGTTTGGCCTTCCTGTGTCTAATGCATGGTGTGACCAGCCTATGCATGGGTAAGTACAGTCTTATTCAAATGGAATAACCCTGGTTATATGCCCTATTCTGGCTGTATTCACCTCCACATACAATTTTGCTGTGGAAGTGCTTGTGCATAGTGACTATCACCTTAGCCATCCATGGACAAGATGGCCAATATCCATGCATGGACTGCAACTACCACAAAACATACAGGCATGGGAGGACATTGAATGTGCCAGTGGGTAACTGAGGCTGTGAAAACTGTCACACATATGGGACTTCCACTCCCAAAGGACATTCTTCACACTCTTGCCCTATCCATACTAACTCATAAAAAGATGTGATGGTACCAACCTGTGCCTCCATTATGGTCATGTTCATATGTTTTGGTCACACTTGCTGACACAGCTAATTCAGAGGAAGAGCAGAGTCTGTTTTTCCAAAGACCACCAGTATGTACCCCCATGTGTTCATGCCCTGCTGCATAGAGATTGCGGTGTGTATTGATAAATGTCCCACAGGAGTATCACACTGTCCTGACTCTAAGTGCCTGCACTAACCTGTCCTGCATGTTTGCTGTGCGTCTCTTTGGTATCCACTGGCAAAGATGCTGTGTCTGTCTGTAGTCAGAATAGGTGATTCAGTGGGCACCACCCTATGCAAACACACACACACACACACACACACACACACACACACACACTGTAGTCTCTACCCATGCCAGCTGATCATCACTATCATCAGAGTCAGATAACTCTCCAAAATCAGGTGGTAGAAGTTATACAGTGCTGGTGCCAAATATAGAGTCTCCTCTGAACACAAAATCCCTGTATAAGTATAACTCACCACCTCTAACACATTCCCAGTGCAAATTTAATTCTACAGTGCCCTTGGCAGATGTATCTCTGATGTCCCTATAGTACTCGAATCACAAAGCATTAGTAAGACATGCAGTAAGTAGTGGGGCAATAGAAAGTAATCATACTTCCCATGCTCCTGCACATACTATAAAGACTAAATCTAATACTGCTCCATGGCTCACAAAGAAAACTAAGATAAAAATCAAACTTAGAAATATAACCTGGACCAAATGACGAACAACTAAAGCCCCCCTCGCCCAAGTGAGATATCGTCAACTTAGAAATGATACAAAAAAAATAATTTTGCTAGACAAAAGAAGCTACTACCAGAACCTCTAATTTAAACACCAAAACAGTCCCCAAATGTTTTGGGCAGGTATTAACAGACTTCTTAATCCAGGATAATCTACTACCCTAACCTCATCAAAGTACACCCATAAATCCCCAGAAACTGTTGCCTTTAATACCTTTTTCACTGAAATTCTTCAGTCCTTAGCTAACCAACTTACTCCCACCTACTCTAACTCTACCACTAACACACCCACTTCTCAGCCCCCCCCCTTTAACTTCCAACCTGTCTCTACCACTTTTATTCGATCCCTTATCAAACAACTAAAAACAACCACCCTTTCTGCTGACCTCCATCCTGAAGAGTACCTACAAAAAGCTGCCGACGCCATAGCATTCTCCATCTCTGTCCTAATCAATAGAACACTAACTGATAGAACTGTCCCCTCAATCTGGAAAATATCCCATGTTATCCCACTCCACAAAGGTGGAAGTTCAACAGACCTGTCCAACTACAGATCCATATCCATTCTCTCACCACTAGCCAAATTAATGGAGAAGTGCATTCATAAGCAGCATATGAACTATCTCATTCAGAACGGTCTGCTTGCCAACCCTCAGCATAGCTTTAGGCCACATCACAGCACCACCTCTGCCTTCCTTTCTTTTACAAATACCATATTCCAAAATAGGAACAACAACAGGCTGTCTTCAGCCCTATTTCTAGACCTGTCAAATGCCTTTGATATGGTCAGCCACAAATTACTCATCCATTCCCTAAAATCCATCTCCCTAGATAAGCATGCTATTCAGTGGTTCCTATCCTATCTGAATGGCAGACAACAGGCTGTATTATAGCAGGGCAAACTGTCCACCCTGCTACCTCCCACCCTTGGTGTCCCTCAGGGCTCTATTCTAGGTCCTCACCCTTGGTGTCCCTCAGGGCTCTATTCTAGGTCCTCACCCTTGGTGTCCCTCAGGGCTCTATTCTAGGTCCTCACCCTTGGTGTCCCTCAGGGCTCTATTCTAGGCCCTCTACTCTTTTCTGTCTTCATCAACAATCTTCATACTGCAATCCCTGATGCAACCTGCATTCAATATGCAGACGAGTCTACCCTGATCTGTACGGCCTCCTCCCCTTTAGACCTGCAAACCTTAACACAAAACACATTTAACACAGTTGAAAATTGGCTCTCTAATCACCGTCTGTTGTTAAAGCCCAACAGAACTAAACTGTTCCTCTTTACCCCCACCAGTAGAGCCACCCCATCTTTCTTCTCCATAACATCCAACAACAGTACCTCTATCTCTCCTGATGACCATACTAAGCTTTTAGGAGTAATAGTGGACATTAATCTCAAATTTGATCTGCATATCAATAAAACTATAAAAAACATTAATAATAAGCTTGGCTCATTATATAGAAGCAAACCTTTTCTAACCCATTAGCTATTACTGCAATTGCCCACTCATACCTACTCTCTACCTTTCTATATGCTTCCCCCATACTCTCCAATTTAAGCAAAACTGAACTTAGTAAGTTCTCTCACTGTTACAACCATATTGCCAGATTTGCCATATGCTCAACATGTTTGACTCATATCTGTTATGTTCTATCTGTGTTATCCGGAGCTTTTCTCCCCGGGCCTCCGCTGAAAATAGACATATATCTAGTCGGCCTATCCTGGACAACAAATGTAAAATAAATAAATAAATACTTAAAACAGGTGTGGCAATACCCACCTGCGGTATCTTAATTGGATATTCTAGGGGCACATTGCAGTTCGGCTCTGCTCTGACATTCAGCTCCATACCATTGGATTGTGAGAAGGTTTTTGTCCCTCTGATAGATGCCAGAAAGTTTTCTACCTCAATCAAAGGTGACTCCATGAGTGGACCCCCTCCTGTCATCCTAGCTACTATGCAAGGCAGAGTACCTGTTTGTCTATGGTGTCTCTATGCCATTCCTACTCACAATTATGATCCTGTCCACTGACATTATCAATGTCACCCAAAATCTCCTGCATGTTCTCAATAGAGCCAGTTGGCAGTATCTTGCCAGAAGAGCCATCAGGCAAAGAGAAGAAAAGCCTGCAATAGCACCTCATTCTCTACATCTGAGAACTTATTTTTTCTACTTTTCTTCTCTGCTTCTCCCTTGCTTCCTCTTGCCAGGTATGTTGCAGTGTATAAAAATCACTGAGTCACCATGGCAGCATTGACTGCCCCTGCTGACTCACTCCTTCATTGAATACCTCCTTATCTGTATACCTCACTAAGGGAGCATAGTTAGAGGTGGTCGCTGAACTGGTGATTGAGTCGCTTAAGTGCAAGAATGTAATGCCACGGCGAGTTTCACTACAAATGTATTTTGTTGTGTGAGCCTGCAGTATGCTTTTTGTTTTTTGTTTTTTTTCCCTTTTCTTCACTGTGATGCGTCTGTGGAGTCGGTATATATAACTTTTTTTTGGAGGGGAGGGGCTTGCACATCAAGTGATACAGGGGGCTTGCCTCCTGAAGACAAAGATGTTTTTGTGTTTTTTAGGTCTTTTGTTTTATTGTTTTCAGCATTAATTTTCCATAAATGGTGAGCCAAAAAAGATCGGCATTTGATAGGTAAATGCACTGAAGGTCTCAATTCTACATGGAAGAATTCACCCGTGCACTTTCAATACTGAATACTGTCAAGACTGCAATCACCAGTGAAGACATCACCCTCCCTCTAAAAAATTATCTGCAGCTCACACAGACTTACAACTAGCAGGTCACCATACCAAAGTGCCCTCCCCCAATTAATTCCACCCATATTTTGTGTACACATATCCTATACACCTGTAATGTGTTTCACACTGCCCCATCTCAAGGCTGGCCTGCTCCATTTAAGACCTGCATTGCACAATTGGTGCTAGCTGTATCTTCAACTAACCTTGAAATCCCTTGAGTATAAACATTTCTTAGGCTCTATTAATACTCTTTTTCCCTATGCAAAGAGCTCAGGGCAACTGCCATAATTTCCTGTATTGTGTATTTGCAAAAATGAACAATGAAGTACTTGTTTTCCCAACCACTACTGTGAAAGAAAGTGAACATACCTTACACAAGTTGAAATTTAACATTCCACAGTAGTCCTTCTTGAAAACATCTGTAGCTTGTTTTCCTTCTGCAGTTCTGTAACTTCTTCCATAGTGTGAAGAGGCCTTGTGCATCTGCTTGCACTTATATCTAGCAAATGTGGGCCTCCGGGCATGATTATGCAATTAAAGCCTTGACTTATACATGTCTCTGAATCAATCAGTCCTGATGGCAAGCCATTGAGCAGACCCTCTTGGAAATTTCAGTGTACTGTTCACATATCCTCATACTTGCGAGGCATATTACACATGCTTAGGTGTGTGCAAAGTGCATAGAGTTTGCATGCAGCTTCCAGTCTCAACCTGTAAAGGCTGGAATCACCCTGGAGCACAAGAAGTATCATTGCTGAAGCACATGTTATGAAGCTCCAGTGTGGGTGCCATGTTTCACACCTCCAGTCCAGTACGGAAATACTTAAAACTGGAATGATCTGATATCAACACTGCCACTAACTATTCAACATGAAAAACTGATCTCACAATGAGAATGGAAGTGATCTCAGATGTCAGCCATGAGGCTCTGGATGAATGAGGGCATCTAGAATGGTTACTGATTCTGAGGCCATTGATACTTGCAGGGGACCCCAGTGGTGCATCCAAGATACCAAATCTTTTTTTCGTTTTGCTTCATAGGCATCACCAGGACCATTTGCTGTGAGATTCTTATGATGACCCCCCCCCAGTATCAGGTGGATGCCTGGCACTATCTCACCGGGGCAGTGATGGCATTCAGTAGACTGGCAAGCAGTGCAGGCACCTCTACAGTGACCTGATGAGGTACCATGTAGATATTCTTTGTCAGTAGGAAGAAGAGGTCAATGAGAGTGATCTGGAGATGTATTGCAACTATAATTTTCTTTCCTCTTTTCAACTATATTGTAATTCTACCACAATAACGGATTGCCCAGTTCAGTTCTCACCTGAGGTGCCATCTGTGTAGAGTCTGCATGCCCTCCTTGTGTTCACATGTTTTTTTTTTTTCTGAGTGCCCTGGTTTCTTCTCACATTCAAAAGACATGCAGAAAGGTGGATTGTACACTATAAATGGCCATAGGTGTGAGAATACCTCCCCCTTTCCAGCAGTAGGCTGCCAGACAACCTCTCAAACTACAAATGTGGAGGTAAACACACATAGGCCCTCAAGCCCTTCCCCAGGTGGGGCTTCATAGGAGGCTTTTTTTGTGGTTCCCATTGGTGGCTTTGCCACGGTTGAAGACACTGTAGTGCTCAGAAGTGAGTTTACAGAGGTGACCAGGGAGCTGATAGACCAGAACCTAAAAGCCCCTGGCCACTTAGAAAGACTCCTCTCATGGCTATAATCAACAACACCCAGTTGTGAGGGAGGTCAGCTTGGTGTCAGATCTTTTACTGGGTCCCACAAAGGTAGGAAGGTATTGATTTTAGCCACCCTATTCCCCCTTCCTGATGTCCTCCTCCTTTTTGTGCTTGTGCCAGCCCATTTTTCTTTTCCAGTCTCACCTATCACCATTGCTTTCCCTCTGTCTCCTACTCCACTGTACTCCCCCTCCCTTGTTGTGTCAATACCTCTCCTGTTAATCTTGTCTACCTACCTTAACCCTAACACTGCTACCTTCGTTTTACTGTCCTTACTTCCCCAACTTGTTTTCTCTTTATATATATATATATATATATATATATATATATATATATATATATATATATATATATATATATATATATATATATATACACACACACACACACACACACACACACACACACACACACACACACACACACACATACACAGATTCACTTTAGAAACACAAATTCCCAAAAACCCGAACTTCATATGGTCGAGACCATAAGATCGATTTTTGGAAACTCAAACTCCTAAAATGAAACGTAAAAAAAAATCTAAAAAATTCAGACATTGCTTTTGAGGGGAAAGCCCCTGCACTATGGGAGCTGTGCCCCCACACCCCCCCACTTAAATATATCAACTCTGAGATCGCGCTACAGTGGGGAAAAGGGAAATCTCCCATTTCGTGGTCTATGTGGAAGCGCAAAATGGAAGATTTCCCATTTCCTGTCAACATCGCAAAAAAAATTAAAACATTACTTACACACAGAGTGTACAAGGATCCTTGCCTCTGTGTGCAAGTAATGTCTTAAGGTAAGTAAAGTGTTATTTTTTAACACTTTACACATTCGAGTTACTGAAAGCTCGAGCATATGGTCTCGACCATATGCATTGCGAGCTTTCAGTAATTCGATTATGTAAAGTGCTCCCAGACACACACACACACACACACACACACACACACATGTGTGTGTGTGTGTGTGTGTGTGTGTGTGTGTGTGTGTGTGTGTGTGTGTGTGTGTGTGTGTGTGCACAGATACATATACACACATAAATATATAAAATTGGCACCTGTAGCAAAAAATAAAGTTAGACTGCCTTCCCCTTTATCATCCTGTTCATTTCTTGGCATTTACCCTTTTTCATAATATTCCTATATTCCCATTCTCACTCCTTAATTTGGTCAAAAATAGATGAAAGCACCCTGTAGGGGTACTTTAAAGCTGCAAGATGCATTCTCCACCTTGCAACTTTTGAGAGGGTAAGAGCAGAAAGGCACGTACATGCACCATGTTCACAAATTTTTCTCATCACATACTTTGGCTTCTAATGAGGGATACGTGCTGTGCAATCCCTGCTCTGTCTGTGAGCTAGGTATTTTATGAATTACTGATTTCACACAGCTTTTCCACACTGTTAATTCTTAATGTTGTCAGGACCTTGTTGTGCATGATATGAGTAGTGGCTGGCCAGCACAAACACAAGTGCCATGTTTTTGAAGCCCAGGGAATGCTTCTTTTGTGCTATGTTGTAATTTTTCTTTTTTTTTCCATCAGACTATGACTGCCATTTGTCAGTTTTCATCAGTATACCACCCCAATAAACAAATATAAATAAAATAGTTAAAAATATATTAAAGATTGAGATGAGCAAGGAATAATTACAAATGTTTGTCAACATGCTTACACCAAAAATGTCTGCAAATACTTGTACTCATTTTTTTTTATAATGACATATTAGTTATTGAAAATAACATCAAAGTGGATGTAATGTATACTGAATTTAGCTCAACATCTGATAGTGTGGATCATAACCTATTGGTTGGCATGTTATCTGGACTTGGAATATCCCCAGATATGACTTTTTATATTGAAGAATAGTTAAGTAACTAGCAGTGACAGACAGCTTTAGGAGAGTAATTGGGTCAGATTGCAGGATATGGTTGAGGAGTATACCCAAGGGGGCTCGGCCTTTGGACCATACCTCTTCAGTATTTATATGCTAGCCTTTGAAATTCTACCAGTTATTTTCCATGGCTTTTATACAGATTTCTTGAAGTTAGGGAAGTATGTAACAGAATACTTTAGTATAGAAAGAAATAATATAAACTTGCTTTCAAAATCTTGGCAAACAGGGAGGAGAAAACTACATAGTAGTAAACAATGGTAATACCAAACACAAGTTTTGAAGGGCTGATGGATAACTGTATGTGCAGCAATAACGATTCAGAGGTTGACAGAGCTATTGTATTTAAAGATCTGGGTTTTATGGTGGACAAGTTAGGTTTCCATGTTCATGTGGACCACCATTAATGAGTGTAGTGACATTGCAGGGTGAAAAAGGAGATGTATACAATCAGGGGATCCTGAACTGTTGAAAATCATTTGTGTATTTTTATTAAGCCCTAAAACTGGGTTTAACATCTTGGGGTGGTAGCCTTTTCCTAAGATGACTGAATTTGGAGAAGATACCATGTAAATTTAAAAAATTAGTAAGTAGAGAAGTTGCGCTATCACATAGCAACAGACTCTAAACTTATGACTGGTTATCAGTAAGTTACTGACAACTAAGGAAGATCTAATACAGGATTTATGAGGTTCAAGCCCTCTTTCATTGGGAATGTCTAGGTCTAAGCAGGGCTAAGTGATCAGATTCACTCAATGTAATATATGCTTAAACTGGATCTTAACAGTCATCCCCTTACATACAAAACAGGTACCCTTCCTGATGATATTAGTGACCACTCACTAACCTATATTATTAGACAAAAGATCAATATTCCCAACCCCACCCTTTATAGAACTACTCGTTCTAACAAAAATTTTAGCCAGAGCTTGTGACTGGTCACCCCTAAAATATCTCCAGCTAGAAGAAGCAGTGTCTTACTTTAACACTAAATTCTTACAAATCCTACACTATCATGCCCCTACTCACTCATTTAGGTATAGCACTAAAACTGCTTCTTGGCTCACAAAACAGACCAGCAAAAAATCCTTCTAAGAAATAAAATCTGAGCCAAATGGAGAGCTACGAAAAACCCAAAAGATCATCAAAAATTTAGACAGCTGAGAAATGCTACTAAAAATCAATACTACTAGATAAAAACCTTTTACTTTCAACTCCAACAAACTGACCAACTCAAACCACAAAAGTTCTGGACAGGTATTAATAGACTCCTACATCCTGGGCTCTCCAAAACACCAGCCCCATCAGGCACCATCTATGATAATCCCATGCATATTGCCAATGCATTTAATACCTTCTTTACTGATGCTGTACAATCTCTAGCTAATTCCTTCCCATCTGTTAGCACATGCTTGCCTTCCACCACTACTAGCTTGCTTCCCTCATTCCATTTACAACCTGTTCCAACATCCCTCATCTGCACCCTTCTTCAAAGACTTAAACCTTGTACTCCCTCTGCTGATCTTCACCCAGCATAATATCTGAAAATAACAGCTAAAGTCCTAGCCCATCCCATTTCCATCCTTATAAACAGAACCATTACTGAAGGAACCATCCCATCCATCTGGAAAATCTCCCACATAATCCCTCTGCATAAGGGCGGTAACTCTACTGAACTCTCAAACTTTTGCCCAATAGCCTTACTCTCTCCTTTAGCAAAACTCATGGAAAAATGCATCCACCGTCAACTACTTGATCACCTACTTCAAAACAACTTACTAGCTAACTCTCAGCATGGTTTTAGGCCATTCCATAGCACTACCACTGCCTTCCTATTCTTTTCTGACTGCATTAATAAAAATCGTAATAACAATACACTACCCTCTGCACTCTTTATTGACCTCTCAAAAGCCTTTGATATGGTTAACCATCAGCGTCTAATTAATATACTTAAATCTCTCTCACTAGATACACAGGCATTACAATGGTTCAAGTCATACCTAGAAAATAGGCAACAGGCTGTGCTTTGGGACAATAATCTATCTTCACATCTTCCTATTACCTTGGTGTCCCTCAAGGCTCTATTTTAGGCCCTCTCCTTTTCTCAGTCATTATTAATGATCTAAGTACAACAATTCCTCAAGCTACCTGCATATAATATGCAGATGACTCCACATTAATATGTTCTGCCACTTCTTCATCTGAGCTCCAATCCCTCAACCAAACTGTGTTTAATACTGTGGAAAACTGGTTCCTACAGCATGGCCTGCTCCTGAACCCCCAAAAAACAAAACTATTACTTTTCACTCCTACACAAAAGTCCACCCCAATAGACTTCACAGTTATATCTAATAATAGCACTGTTATATCTCCCGACCCAACCACCAAACTCTTAGGAGTAACAATTGACCACAACCTTAACTTTGACACACACATCAACACCACAATAAAATCAGTCAATAGAAAACTAGGCTCCCTTTACAAAATTGAACCCTTCCTTACTCCAATAGCAAGAACTACTATTGCCCATACCCACCTTATCTCCACCCTCCTCTACGCCTCACCAATGTATACCAATCTATCCAAACACAACCTCAACAAACTGGCAAACTCTTACAATAACATTGCCAGATTTGCCACTGGCTCCCCTTGTAGAACCCACCATTGTCACAATCTACAACAGTTGGGTTGGCTGGAACTGCACAACCAGCTTCAATTTCACCAACTTACTATTGCCCATAAGACCCTTTATTATCCTAATAATACCCCAATACTCACAAGCCTTATTACTACCTACAAAAATCTTACAACCTTATGCTCAGCAAGTAGACTACTAGTATCCATACAAAAATCCAATAACAAGTCTGGGGACTCACGGTTCTCCATCACTGTAGGGAAAGCCTGGAACCTTCTTCCCAGTGAACTCTCATCACTCTCTTCAACACTACTTTTTAAAAAGCAGCTTAAAGAATACCTGAAAACCCACTGGCTTTGCCCATGTATTAACCCAGACTAATAATTCCTTTCTGCTATGTCCTCTGAATACTTAGCTCTCTATTGCTACTCTATTTCTACCCCTTTCATGAGCCTTAGAGAATGAGATCTGTAAGCTACTGAAAGTCTGTTTAACATAGTCATTTATATGATCCTCTCTAGAACAGGAACTTGCATTGTAAGTTTTCTACTGTATATCATTTCTGTATCTTATAAATACTCTAGTTCTGTCTTTTTAAATATGTAAATTATAGGATTACTAAGCTGTTATGGAAAATAGCATTTTAGTCTTAAAATAGTATTGTACCTGATGTTACTATTATCTGTGTAGAGTTTATCTCCCTGGGCCTCTATTGAAAATGGACATATATCCAGTTGGACTAGCCCAGTCAACAAATGTAAAATAAAATAAATAAAATTAAATAAAAAAAAATAAAGTAACAACAACTGAACCACAAAATAGTTCACAGAAAGACTGGTTCATAGGTTCATAGGTTCATAGGTTTATACTAGGCTATCTGCACTAAGGCATTTATAAGCCTAGCCCAAAGTTATGTGGCTTAAGCCACCCCTTATGTTAGAAATAATGTGCCCATTAGTTTGTTGTGCCTCTGTCCAGCAGTGGTGCTCTGCCTCACATGGACCGGGATTTTATTCCACAGCATGGGGAGTCTCTGGGTGATAAATCTATCCCTCCAGCACGTCCTATTTATATCCGTGCTAAGGTTTAAGTCACTTGCTCTAGTGGTTCTGGTGGATTTGGATTTTTTGAGGTGGAGCATGTCCATTAATTCCGGGTTGGTCATGGCCTTGTATGTCAGGCACAGGTCACCTCTGAGCAGACGGTATGCAACTGAATAGAGTTGGAGTTTCTTCAGTCTGGCAGTATATGACAGGTTTTGGAGTCCCTTTATCCTTTTGATGAGGAACTTTTGGGGTCTCTCCAATTGCTGCAGGTGTTGGGTGAGATACATCCCGAATGGGGCATTGTACTCGATCATTGGTCTGATAAGTGAAGAGTACAGGGGAACAATGACCTCACTTGATCTGGATGTGAATCCCTTCATGATCAGATGGGCAATGTAGAAGGTCTTTCGAACCACTTTAGCAACGTGAGTGTCAAACGAGAGGCTACTGTCAACCTGGGTACCCAGGTCCCTGATAACCTCTTCTGTGCTTAGTGGGTTGCCACCTATATGGTAGCTTGGGGTTACCTTGTTTTTCCCGAAGGGTATGACTATACACTTTTTTGCGTTTAACTTCAGGCCATGGCTCTGGCACCAGCTATCAGTTTCCGTGAGACCCCTCTGAAGGATGTCTGTGTCTGATGTAATATCCACTATGGCACCCAGTTTGCAGTCATCCACAAACTTTGTCAGCCATAGTTCTCCTATATTTGCCTGTACTTCTGAGAAGTAGATGCCGAACAATAGGGGGCCAAGGACTGAGCCCTGTGGGACACCACTTGTAACCTGCTTGGAGTCTGACATGGCCCCAGCAACTCTAACCCTGTGGGTTCTGTCCTTTAGCCAGTTTGCAACCCATCTTGTGACATATGGGTTTACATTTAAGCTGGTAAGTTTCTCTATGATACCCGAGTGGGGTATTGTGTCGAAAGCTTTTGCAAGGTCAAGGTAGGCTGTATGGACAGCCTTTCCCTCATCAATGGCCTTGGTAACTGTTTCGAAGAAGTCGACCAAGTTCAATAGGCAAGATCTACCCTTGACAAAGCCAAACTGGGTTGGGTCCAAGGTCTGCAAGTCCCCTATGTCCTTGTTTATGAGTTCCATTATGATCCTCTCCATAGCTTTGCAGACCAGGCTTGTTAAGCTTATGGGGCGGTAATTACCAGGGTCCGTAGAGGCACCACCTTTGTGGAGTGGGACCACAGTTGCCGTACGCCACTCCTTGGGCACATATCCTGTGGTAAGGCTAAGATTAAACAGCTGCCTTATGTGCGGGTTTAGTTCTTCATTTAGTTCATGTAGCACACAACCGGGGACACCATCCGGTCCCATTGATGCTGTGTTTTTAGCTTTAGAGAGAGCAGCTTTCACCTGCGCATTTGAGATGTCTGGGAGGCTACACTCTGTTGGGATAGTTATCTCTCCTTTTGGGGGGGAGAGGGGGGTGAAGTTTGCGCTGAACCTGTATGCCAGTATGTTGGCAATGTCTGTGGGTTCAGTGATTTTTGTATCATTTTGGACTAATTCTGAGCATATCTGGGAGTTTCCACCCAGGTTTCTGACATAGCTGAAGAAGGCCTTATGATTGTCTTTTGAATCTATGGCAATTTTTTCTCAAAGTTGGCCTTGGATGATTTTATGAGGGATCGTAGTTTCTTGCTAGTACTGATCAAAGATGCCTTCCCTTTTTGGGATTTTGCTTTATCATGTAATAGCTTTCTCCTCTTATTGTAAAGTTTGTTTATGGCTGGGGTCCACCAGACTGGACATTTGCCCTTAGTGGAAAGAGTCTTGGTTTTATTTGGGATTGCCTGATCCATGCAATCCTGAAGGTGTTCATAGAAGGCATTTGTAAGGGCTTCCGCAGCTTGGGTTGTGGTTTCCATTGGCTCGGGGCCTTGAAGGATACCACACCTGTCTTGAGTAGTGTGAATTTTGCTTTAGAGAATTTCTCCACTGTGTTTTTTTTTGTTTGGGGTGGGGGCGGGATGTGGATTTCTAGTGAGATTAGTTTATGATCTGATCTCACCAAAGAGGGATATACTTCTGGTGTGGAGCATTTTGTCCCCATGTTTGTGATGATGAGATCTAGTATATTTTCTCCTCTTGTGGGGACAGTGACTAGTTGTTCCATGGCATTTGAATTTATGAACTCCAGGAACCTTTGGGCTAGAAAGTTGGGGCTTGAGTAATGTTCCCAGTCTATATTTGGGTAGTTGAAGTCACCCAATATGATGGTGTTTGGTGATACATTTATACCCTCCAGTGTCTTCAGGAAGGCTGTGTGGGTTTCCTGAGTTTGAAAGGGTGGCCTGTAGCATGCTACAAATTGTAGAGCAGTTTTGCCTATGGTTAATTGCACCTGGATGATTTCCGATGCTTCGTGCATAGCCACCAACCTGGAGGTGTGGGTATCCTTGATGAATATGGATATACCCCCTCCTTTTGTGGTATGGTCTGGGTTTTGGGGCCGGAACGCATTATATGAGGTAAAACCTGATAGTGCCGGGGTGCTCTCAGGAGCCTTGAACCAGGTTTCAGTCACAGCACAGACATCGATGTTCTCCATACTGAGAAGGGCCTCGAGTGCGTGCATTTTGAGATTTAGACTTCTGGCATTGAGCAGCATTACCCTTAGTTTCTTCCCGTTTTTGTTTTCTAGGGTGGTAGGTTTAGAATTTGAGCCTTGCCTAAAAGGCACTATGGGGGTGGCAAGAGCCTTAGCCAATATCCGAATCCCAGGGTGATAGGTGCAAGCCGTCCCTCGAAGCAGCGTGGCTTGTCAAGCATGTCATCCCAAGCAGACAGACACTGGATCCCCTTTGAATGACACCAGAAATTAAGCCAATTGTTAAAGCTGATCATCTTGTCACTATATTTTGGCATCATTCGTGGTGAAGGAAGGATACTGCTCAGGGTCAGGGTCATACCTGCCTGGGCTACATAATCAGAGAGCTCCTCTATGTCTCTTTTCATGTAGTCCAGGGAGGTACGTCTCAGGTCGTTCACACCAGCATGGACAATGACTGTGTCATACTTGTACTTGCCATGGAGTGACCTGAGTGCTTGTGTTATGTGGTGGATTCTAGCGCCCGATAGGCAGCTTACCGTGACCTTCTCCTTGTTCAGCCTGGTGAGTGGGACGCCAGTGTGTCTGACTATGGAGTCACCTATGACAAGTATGTTTGGTGTTGTATTTGGCCTTAAGGGCAGTGACTGCTTTGCACACTGATTTTGTTTTTTATGTGTTGTTTGTGTGGTGTCTTGAGTTTGCAGTTGCTTGGGTGTCTGCTTTGGAAGCCTTTGCTGTTTAGGTAAATTTTTACTCAGAGCCTCCCGAGTATGTCTTAGTGTGTTTATGTGTTTGATTCAGTGGTGTGGTTGAGTTATGTGAGACTTGTATTGTGGTGTGTGTAGTTCCCTTCTCCTCCTGCCTGGTCTTGCCAGTCCTGAGTTGAGAGAGCTCAGCCTCCAGTTTGGCTAAATAGCTGCATCTCTTGCAAGTGTTAGTGTTATGTGGGAGGAGGAGAGGGTTGTCCGTGTACATGAGGCAATTGTAACATTGCCTCAGAATTCCCAGATTCACCAACTGGGCAGGAGAGGACGCCAGCATCTGACCCTTCGACATGTTAGAAAGAATTATGAGTTGGTATGAGACAGAAAAGTAGAGGGCTTAGCAGGGAAGTGGGCACTCCTGGGGGGTTTTGCAAGTGAGGGATTTGTATAATATAGGAGTGCTTGACCTGCAAAGAAAATGCTTATAAGACAAGGGATATGCTTTTAAGACAAGTGCTGAGCCTTTTGAGAAGAAAAAGCAATTAGGAACAAGTGCTGCGCTTTTTAGTGAAGGTGTAAACTGTTTAGGTTCCTAACAGAGCAGTTCTAAGGGAAAAATTGAAGAACAGACTTTATGGAGCCAGAAAAGTTTAACCTTGTTAAACCGGCTGCCCGATGCTGATCTAGTGGCAACTCCGCTAAATCGGCTAAAGCACGTTAAAGCGTGCTTGATAGCAGGGGCTGGAAAGAAGCAGGAATAGACCCAAAACGGACAATAAAACTACAGTTTCAAGTCAGTAACCACTCCTACGGGGGGCAGCGAAGCTGCTCAATGTTATGCACTGCCACTGATCAACAGAGAGACTTTCCTTTAGCCCAAGCAAAAATGGCCTCACAGAAACTTACAAACAGTTCAGGAAACAGCAAGCCTGTAACTGAACTTTTTTAAATCTCAGAAAAGTGGGAAAAAAGCAAGATTTTTTTGTTTTTGTTTTTTCAGAGATAGCAGACGTTCACAGGTAATATCAAGTTATAACAGTGCAGTAAATGACCCCACACAAGAGTGCTAGGTCAAGGACAGAAAATATGCAAGTTTTGAGAAAAAAACGATTTAAAATTAAGTGCAAACAGGAAATTCAGTAAACAACTTTTGGTTGTGCTCTAAATACAGCTACTAATGCAGAAATCACGTTTAACAAGCCAGAAAATGCTCAAACTAGGCAGCTATGCAGAAAAACTTAGCAAATAAACAGAGAAAAAATACTTAAAATCTCAAAAGTGGCTGCTTCTTCTCTCAGCGTTTTCTCCTCTTGGTGGGTGCTTCACCAACAGCCAACAAGCCTGAAAAGATGCCAAAACCACGAGGCAACTAGGTTTTAAGAGAGGAAGATGAAGGAGTTTTGGAAATGACCCCTGTTGGCCAATAAAACTACAGTTTCAAGTCAGTAACCACTCCTACGGGGGGGCAGCAAAGCTGCTCAATGTTATTCACTGCCACTGATCAACAGAGAGACTTTCCTTTAGCCCAAGCAAAAATGGCCTCACAGAAACTTACAAACAGTTCAGGAAACAGCAAGCCTGTAACTGAACTTTTTTAAATCTCAGAAAAGTGGGTAAAAAGCAAGATTTTTTTTTTGTTTTTTCAGAGATAGCAGAGGTTCACAGGTAATATCAAGTTATAACAGTGCAGTAAATGACCCCACACAAGAGTGCTAGGTCAAGGTCAGAAAATATGCAAGTTTTGAGAAAAAAACAATTTAAAATTAAGTGCAAACAGGAAATTCAGTAAACAACTTTTGGTTGTGCTCTAAATACAGCTACTAATGCAGAATGGTTGCTGAATGGAACACTTTTCCTTTTATTGTGACCATCTGACATTGAAATGGTATTGAAAAATAAAAATCTGTATTTTTGATCTGCTATATTACCAAACTGTTAGCTATCAGAATTGTGTACTACAATGTTGTACAAATGCAAAAATTTAACAATGTAAACATGTACTGTTTGTTAGAATTTGTGTACCACAATTTTTTTTTGTACTAATATCTTTACTGTTCTATCTACTATGTATTTTAATACTTTTACTTGAGCTTTTCTCCCTAGGACTTCATTGAAAATTGGCTCATGTGGCCCAATGGACTATCCTGGAAAATAAACTGCAAATAAAATAAAAATAAAATAAATATATGCATGTTGCCAAACAGAGTTTGGTTTCAGTCTGATTGTGCCAAAATATTGCCTTCCCAATTCATAGTAGAAGCAATGAAAGCATATATGAACATGGAAGGCACTGATTTTATGAAGTATCAAAAAAAGAAGTTATGTACTTACCATAATGTTCCATCTCTGTTGTCCATTTTCATTCATCCTCAACCTATGTGTCCGGATCTGATCCTCAGATCCAACTTGGCCTTTACACTAGCTCATGGCCTCTAACAAACTCTTGAGCTCCTTTCTACCCATAATGCACCACCCCTAGTATCCCTCAGATTGTGTTTGCAGCTTGACAGGAAGACCTTAAAGGAATAATTATTAACAAAGTGAAATATAAATGATATAGTTAATACTAAACAAGCGAATCTCATTTCTCCATGAATCAATTATGAAAATATGGAGGGAGATGCTATATTTGGAGATCAATATAATGGACAGCAGTGTGTTGAATACTCTTGTTCCCCCAGAAGTCAGAAATTAGAAAAGGAAAAGTGTTGTTTGGTAGGGAGTTGAGGATGAATGAAAACACAAGAACAAAGAAACACATCCAAGCTCACTGCCAGTGCAGAAATTTCCTTTGATCCTTTAATTAAACTCGGCAAAGCTTTCGGGTTATTCGACCTTTCTCAATGCATAAAACTTTTTCTTGAAAGCAGCAATTAATTTAAAAAGGCAATCACCTACAACAGCAGCCAATCACATATCAACATTAATTAATCAATTAAACATTCAATGAAACTCTTTAAAAAAATCAAGATACATAAAAATACCTAAAATGCAGCATATATGCTATATCTTAAACATTCGTTTCATACTTTATTTTGCTTCATTTTCAATTAAAGCTTAATGCAAACTGCAGAATTTAGCACAGGTGGAAATCCACACTTAATCTAACTATCCAATTTTGCTCACACACTTCAGTATAGTTTTTTAAATCACCATCCTTTATACTTTTTAGATAGAGTTACTATGTAGGAAAATGCAGTCACAGGTTGAAGCATCAAATTATCAAACATCTCTCAGATATTAGTAGAGCTGTAGATATCAATTTGCTTGTAAAACATGTTAAAGAGAAAGGGAATGAACATAACTTTTAGTTATGTACTTACCATAACTTCGGATGTATGGGATCCATCTCGCCTACATTCATAACTGATGGGTTCGGAGCCGATCCCTCGGCTCCGACTCGGCCACTATATAGAAGAACGAAGTCTCTAATTGGCTGGGCTACCCCTTATCCCAGAATGCACCACGCCTGCTTCCCCAGATCTTGTTTGTTCGCTTTTATATACCAACATCCAGGTACAGAAACATACCAACAACTGTAACAAACTAAAGTCCTTCAAGAGAAAAACTCAGTAAGTAGCAACATTTCCTCTAAGTCCAATGGGAAGGGGAAGGAGGATGCGATATGAATGTGGCGAGATGGATCCCATACATCCGAAGTTATGGTAAGTACATAACTAAAAGATGTAATGGGATCCTATCTCGCCTACATTCATAACTGATGGGACAGCATCCCTAGCACCTAAATCCCGGGTGGCTCATTGGAAAACACTCCTGAGAACTGTGGAACCAAAGGAAGCTCTACCTCGAGAAGCCACATCTATCTTGTAATGAGAAATAAAGGTGTGCGGAGAAGTCCAGGTAGCAGCCGCAGATATCATCTATCGATAATTTGGAGTGAAATGCTACAGAAGTAGCCATTGCCCTGGTAGAATGAGCCTTGACTGGGAATGGTAGCTCTTTGCCGGACTGTGAATAGATGAAGGAGATGCAATCTTTAATCCATTTGGCTATGGTGGTTTTAGCCACCGGTTGACCCAACCTATTTTCACAAAAGGACACAAACAGCTGATCTGACTTTCGTGTCTGATTGGTCCTACTTAAATAAAAACGCAGTTGTCTGTGAACATCCAACTGATGGAAAATATATTCTGCGCTACTGGAGAATTTGGGAAAAAACACAGGGAGCTCCAAGGATTGTTGAATGCATAAGGGGGATGCTACCTTGGGCAAGAAAGAGGGATTTAACTTGAGAGACACTCTGTCTTTGTGAAAAGTCAAATAAGGAGGATTAGAACAGAGAGCCTGAAGCTCTGAGACCCGCTTGGCAGAGGTTATTGCCACCAAAAAAGCGGTTTTCCAAGATAGAAATTTTAAATCACAAGTAGCTGCTGGTTCAAAGGGACGGGCAGTTAAAGAAGCTAGAACCATATTCAGATCCCAAGGGGGCACAGGATGAGCTATTGGGGGGCGAAGGAGCCACGCTCCTTTAAGGAAAGATTTGCAAAGCCTGTTTGCCATTAAGGAAGGCTCAAAAGAGACATGAAAATTAGAGATAGCCGCCAGTTGGACTTTAATTGTGGAAACTGAAGAGCCCAAATAAAACAAAGAAGCCAGGAATTCTAAAACCTGAGGTACTGGGGCGGTAAGGGGATCTATACCTCGCTGCTGGGCTCAAAGAGCAAACCTCTTCCACTTGCTGGAATACGTTTAATAGTGGAAGGTTTGTGAGAAGAGGACAAAATGTGGATGACGTCTGGAGAAAAAGAGTTATCTCTGACTAAGGTTGGAAGTGGAGTAACCAAGCGGCCAACCTCAAGGATCTGAGGGATGGGTGAGACTGTCCCAACTGATGAGTCAACAGGTCGGGCACTAGGTCCAGAAACCATGGGCCCTCCACTGCATACCTCAGAAGGAAGGGGAACCAAACCTGACAAGGCCAGTGTGGAGCGATCAAAATCATGTCGCTCCCTAGATAAATCGCCTTCTGTATCACCTTCGGGAGAAGGGGAACTGGAGGGAAGGCGTAAAGTAGACCGGGGGGCCAACTGTGAGCTAGAGCGTCCCTGGGAATCTGCCCCTGAGAGGGAGTCAGAGTGAAGAAGTCCCTGCATTTCGCATTGTGAGGACTGGCGAACAAGTCGCAACAAGGGAGGCCCCACTTGGCGAAGATGTTTGCAGCCACCCTGTCGTTGAGGGACCACTCGTGGGGTAACAGGAGAGTTCTGCTCAGCCTGTCTGCAATCACATTGGATTTCCCTGGAATGTGCATTGCCACTAGGAAACGCTGGGTAGAAATCGCCCAGTGCCACACTCTAATGGCCTCTCGGCAAAGAGGGTAGGACCTGGTTCCGCTTTGCTTGTTTATGTACCAGACTACCGACATGTTGTCGGATAGGATCGCAATAGTACCCCGTGGAAGAGCATGATGAAGTGCTTGCAACACCAGTAGCACCGCTCTCATTTCCAGGATATTGATATGTAAGTGCATTTCATAAGCCTGCCACGTGCCTTGGCAGACCTGTCCAGATAATGACCCCCCCACCCTGTCTGGGAGGCGTCCGTGGTCACCGTGTCGATGGGAGGCTGAAGGGCAAAGGGTCGCCCCTGATCCAGGTTGGACCGAAGCAGCCACCAACGTGGGTCCCGATGGCAAATTTCGGTAATCTGGACCAAATGGTTCAGGGGAAGTTCCTGAAAGGACCATTGAACCGACAGTAGCTATTGCAGCACCCGCATGTGCAGCCTGGCTAAGGGGACTAGTAGAATAGTCGAGGCCATCGTGCCCAATAACTGCAGAATCAGTCTGGCCTGAACTCGTGATCTGGGTAACAGGGTTTGAACCTGAGACTGCAGGACCTGAATCCTTTCTACAGGCAAGAATGCCCGCATTCTTCTTGTGTCTAACTCTGCGCCTATAAATGTAATACGCTGAGATGGCTGCAGCACAGATTTTCCCCAATTGAACGTGATTCCTAGTGAATGACCCAAACTGACTGTGGTCATAAGCACCCAAACTAATAGATGCTTGGAGGTGGCAGTAAGGAGCCAGTCGTCTAGATAGGGAAACACTTGGAATCCTAGACTTCTCAAGTGAGCTGTCACCACTGCCAGACACTTGGTGAACACCCTGGGGGCTGTGGTGAGACCAAAGGGCAGTGCTCGGAACTGGAAATGACTGGTTCCCAGGCGGAAGCGTAAATGACTCCTGGACTCTTGACTTATCAGAATGTGATAGTAAGCATCCTTGAGATCTATGGAGCACATCCAGACATCCTTCTCCAATAACGGGAGAATGGACTGAAGGGTGACCATTCGGAATTTGGATATTTTTACAAAGCGATTCAATGAGCTGAGGTCCAAAATGGGCCTTAAGTTCCCTGTCCTTTTTGGCACCATAAATAGTCTTGAGTAAGTTCCTGATCCGATCTGGTCGGCAGGGACAGGCTGGATGACTCCTTTTCTTAGCAGCTTTGAAACCTCTACCGCTGCTTGATCCCGCTGACTGGGTGGCACATCCGGGATTTTCCTGTTAGGAAGAGGGGGGATCTTGGTGAAAGGGATGAGATAGCCTCCGGTTATGGTTCGGAGCACCGACTGATCCTTGGTGATAGATTCCCAAGCCTGTGGGTGTTCCGCAAAATGACCCCTGACTGGCTCTGGAGATGTGCAGTCGGGCCATGTCTCAGGGACGGGGAGCGTAGGATGGACCACAAAAGGAATCGCGGTCTCCAGAGTTACGGGGGCCTCTGCCGCCTCTGGGGCGGCATCTTCCTGAATTCCCCCCCGCCTCTAAAGGGGGGATCACTCGGTGGAGTAGGGAAAGACCTTTGAGATTTTCTGAACCACATTTTCCCTCCTCTCTGGGCCCTGGGGTAAGGTCTAGAAGGAGCGGAAAAATGGGCCCCCACGGCAGTCAAGGTCTTGCCCTCCTGCTTGCACCGAGTCAGTGTGTCCTTCACCTTGGGTCCAAACAGGGAGGACCCATCAAAAGGGGCGTCGGTGAAGGAAGACTTAAAAGCCTCCGCAAAGGGACACAAGTGTAACCAGGCGTGTCTTCTAAGAGCCACGCCTGTTCCCGCTGCTCTACTCGCCCCTTCGGCTGCATATGAGATGAGCCTCATGGACGAGTTGACTATCGAAGATAGGGTAGTCATCTGGGCGCCAACAGTTTGGGCTAACGCCTCAGGAAGGTTACCCGTAAGAGACTCTCCTAACTCTTTGAGGAGGTCCCTTTGGAGCCTGGTGAAATGACAAAGGTAATTCAGCGACCGCAGGGTAAAGGCCGCTGAAGAAAGGCGCTTCCGTACCTATCCATGCTCCTGGAATCCTTATTAGGAGGGTGAATAGACGTTGAAGCCTCTGCCACGTCCTGCTGAGTGGCAGATGCCACCACCATCGCATCCACTGCAACTCCTTTGGTCAAAAATTCCTTTTGAGGAGGGGCTGAGAGAAACTTATTAGGCCTGGCGGGCACCAGTTCCACAGAATCAGGGTGTTCCCACACCCTTCGAGAAACTAAATCTAGCAATTCATCGAAGGGTGGAGACACCAAGGAGGTGGAGGGCTGGGCCCCAAAAGCCTTGAGGAAGACTGACTCCTCTGCAGAAGGGGTTTTGGACTGCCAATCGCCTCTCTGTCTCAGGATCTCGAGGATATCTGAGAATGAGACGTCATCCGAGGATGATTTTGGGGACCCCACCGCATCATCGAGGTCAGTATCTGATGTGATAGACTCATCCTGGGAGTCAATGTGCTTCCTCTTGCACAATTTCTTCCTTGGAGGTTCATCCAAAGCGGATTCAGAAGGACCTCCCGGGAGAAGGGAACCCCCCAAGGGGGTATCCTCAGGCCCTGGGGCCCTGCTGTCATGGGAATGAAGCACATCAGGAGCACCAGTTCCCAAGTCTAGGGACGGTGAGGTAGAGACTTGCTGAGCCGGCAAGGACATGGCCAGCACACTCCTCATGGCCTCAAAGGCAGGACCTCCAGACTCTATGGAGGATACCGGCTGAGAGACCACGACGGTACCGGGAATCCCTGCGGCCGATGCTCCGAGGGGGAGACTAGGCACCGAAGCTACCAGTTCCAAAGTGTTCCCCTCTGCCCCGACCGAGGAAGTCCCGGTACCGAACCCTGACGCCGAGGACAGGGTAGGAATGATGGTCGGAACCGAGAGGCTCCGAGGGAGTCTCGGTTCCGACTGGACGACTCTGCTCCGCTCCACCATCACCGACTCCAACGGCTCCAAGGAGGTTGGAGGAGGAATCGAGTGCGTCAAAATGGGGGCCGGCTCCGGAGCCGAGTGGGCTGGAGCCGAGACCATTTTTGCAAAAACCGGGGACTGGAAAAGCCTCTGGATAACTCTGTCCAAATCTGAGTCCGATAACCTGGAGGATTTAGAGGAAATAGATGGGGGCCGAGACGACTTCTCTCTTGGCTCCGATAAACCAGGGGACCGGCTCCGAAATGGCTCCAACACCATCGGCACCAGATCCGGAACCATATGAACAAGCATCGGCGCCGAAGGGGACTTCGGGGCCGAGGGAGGAGAGTCTGAGCTGCACACCTCCAACGGCTCCGAGACCAAAGGAGCCGAAGCACGTGATTCGCCTCTCGATCCCCCAACCTGCGGCTCCGACACCAATGGAGCCGAGGAAAGAGGTATCGAGGCAGACCCTTCCACCCGAGGCTCCGAAGCCATTGGAGCCGAGGAAGAAGAGGTCGACCTATGCTTCTTGGAAGTCGGTTCCGACGGACTGGTCGGAGCCGACGACCTTTTCTTTCTAGAAGCTGGAGAGGAAGGAGAAGCCAAGGCTTCCTCAAAAGAGGGCTTAATAAGGCCCTTAAGGATTAATTTATTTTTACGTTCTTGAAGGACCCTGGAGGAAAAAGCATGACAAACACTACATGTTTCCTGCAAATGTTTCGGTCCTAAACAATAAACACAAACAGCATGGCTATCAGTAATAGACATTTTGTAATTGCACTTGGTGCACTTTTTAAAGCCAGACTTCTGCTCTTTAGACATCCTATCACACAATTCTTTTACCACAAAAAGTAACCTTAAAGTAGGGCACGAGCCCTTGACTCAAAACGTGACTGGCCCGAGATAGAGAACACGAATCGGGCAGAAAACCTCTAACTTAAACGGGCTCGATCAATCAAGTAAACCTTAAAGTAGACAAAATTCAACACATTGGCTCACAAATAAGCACATTAACTCACAAATAAGGGCAAGGGCCCTCTAACTTAAATGGGCCTTGCCCGGTAAGTATAAAAAATACCAATCACAGCGAAAACTTTTAACACACACACGTAAAGCTGTTAAAACAGCTGTTTGTTAAATTCGTGAAGAAACCCCTAGGTCAAAAGACCAAAAAGTATACAAAAAAACACTTAGCTCCAGCCAAGTCGAGACCACGTCTAGCTTGAAAAGCGGCAAACGAGATCTGGGGAAGCAGGCGTGGTGCATTCTGGGATAAGGGGTAGCCCAGCCAATTAGAGACTTCGTTCTACTATATAGTGGCCGAGTCCCTCGGCTCCGAACCCATCAGTTATGAATGTAGGCAAGATAGAATCACATTACATCTTTAAGTTTTACATCATACAAGCACTATCTAGAAGTATATAGGGTGGTGATTTAAAAAACTATACTGAAGTATGTGAGCAGAGTTGGATAGTTAGATTAAGTGTGGATGTTCCACCTGGGCTAAATTCTGCAGTTAGTATTAAGCCTTTATTTAAAATGAAGCAAAATAACATGTGAATCAAATGTTGACAATGTAGTATATAAGCTGCATTTTAGGTAATTTCCTGTATCTTGATTTTTTTAAAGAGCTTTGTTGAATGTTTAATTGATTAATTAATGTTGATATGTGATCACTGTTGTTGTAGGCGATTGCCTTTTTAAATGAATCACTGCTTCCCTTTTTAAATGAATCACTGCTTTAAAGAAAATGTTTTAAGCATTGAGAAATGGTGAATAACCAAAAAGCTTTGCTGAATTTTATTAAAAGATTAAAGGAAAGTTTTGCACCGGCATTAAGCTTGGACATGTTTCTTTGTGCTTGGATTTGTTTTTTCTCCTGGAGCTCACTGACTCCGACTTTTACTTGTTTGTTATGTTGTTGATGAATGAAAATGCACAACACAGATGGAACATTATGATAAGTACATAACTTCTTTATCTGATGTTGTCAATTTTCATTCATTCTCAACTTATGGGTCAGATTCCCTAGCTATCTGACCTTTGGGTGGACTCCAAGGACTGATATCTCTGGGTACAATTGAGCTAAAGGCTGTACTAATCCTGGATCTTAGTTCTAGTTGAAATGAATGATAAAGGTATGAGGATTTGGCCAAGATATAGTCATACATATATCATCCATAGAGATTCTGGACTGGAATATAACAAAAGAAGTCACAGATCTGACTGAATGATCCTTTTGTGGATTTGGTAAGGAAAGAACATCCTTTGTTATAGAAAAATGAAATGCAACCTGTCAGACTATCTGGAAAGGAACACATTTATGATATATTTGCCAACTTGTTTTGTTCAAAGAAAAAAGACTGGTTGAACAAACTTCCTAAAGTGTTATACATAAATATAACTGTCTATGAGCAACTAGTAAACCCGTCATGCAATTCTCCCTTATTTATAAACTCATGCACTATCTTAGGAAGGAGATAAGGGTTTGTATTCAAATTGACTCAATCCCCTTTTTTAACAGGGGAAATATTTCAAGGTGTATAGTATCAAATTTAATTTGCATGGTGCAATGGGATATGTATAGTAGGATTGTCAGCAAATGATACCTACTAAAAACATTTTTCACTGTATTGTGAAAACTTGGGAAGAATCCAATAATTTCACATAAATGTAGAGATAGCTGTGAGTTGCAGTTTGAAAAACTGGCTATGCACTGAGACAATCTTCCTCACTGCTTTCTCCATGCCTTCTTCTGCGAGGCTTCTGAAAAAAAATAAATGAGTGGAATACATTGATGGAGATCCATGTAGTTCTAGAAAGGGGAAGGTACCTTGGAGGGGACCAGATCAACCGATGGTGAATACCATGTCCTAGACAGGTTTATCAAGGTAGAAGGTCTAGCCATAGATGGATCCACCTTGGATTGCATCAGATCTGACAAAGTCAGTTCAGATAATTTTGACTTTCTCGGATCCAAAGGGGTAGTCTGATCATGTAACTTAATCTTCTTTATATTTGAGGTTGAGATCAGATTTTTTATGAGACCTCTTTATGAAGAAGCCAAAGCCAAGGAAGAAGAAGATGGCTTAGAGGATGAGGTTTTAGAAGATTTAGCTTTTATTATTAACTTATTCAAAAATGTGATGAACGAGTATCCTCATAAAAGGGGTCAACAAACATTCAAGAACTGAATGAGTCAGAGACAGAGAAGAATTTATCTGATTCTGGTTTACACCACAAAGCAACCTTTATCATTCACTTCTGAAGAGTTTCATAGTGAAGAATCAAAGGAAAGATAATGATATGAGAAGAAGCCATAGACTTTTTGCTGATTCTAAGTATCTTTTTGGCATTTTCTTGAATGTTTTTGCTTACCACACTTTAAAAGCCATTTTTAAGGTGGTGCTGTTGTATTTCTGCTGCATTTTTACTGTTAAATTGTTTTACTGTGTGTGCACTTTGATTTCTACTTAAATTTAATAATTTAAACTGCATTTACTGTTGTAGGCTTCACACTCAAGTGCAATAGACTTTTCTGTGCATATTTGCTGTTATATTGCAATTTCCTGTTTAATTTTACAAAAAATACAAAAAACAAAAAAAAAATACTGTCTGTTTTGCTCATTTCCCACCTTTTCCTATACTAGAATAGCCCGGATCCCAGATTTGCTGGTTTCAGGACTTTATTTTCTGGTTTTGAGTTCTCCAGACCTTGCTGTGGTAGAGAAAAGTCTTTCTGCTTATTAGTGAGAGTGGTAAGCATTGAGCAGCCTATCTGTCACAAGTGGAGTGGTTTCCAGCTCTGAAATTGTACCTTATTGGCTGTTTTGGGCGGATTTCTATCCCTTTCAACTTTCTGACTTAAAAATCCGTGTTTGCATGGGTTTGCACTTGTTTTAACTCATCAGATCCAGCTTGGGTATCATGTAGACTACTACAGCACCAGAAATGAGAAAGAGAGACTTTTTGCTGATTCTAAGTATTTTTGTGGTTTTTCTTGACTGTTTTTTGCTACCCGCACTTTAAAAGCTGTTTCTACTGTAGTTATGTTATATTTCTGCTGCATTTTACTGTTAAATCATTTTACTGTGTGTGCACTTTGATTTCTACTTAAATTTAATAATTAAAACTGCATTTACTGTTGTAGGCGTCACACTCAAGTGTGATAGCCTTTTCTGTGCATATTTACTGCTATATTGCATTTGCCTGTTTAATTTTACAAAAAATACAAAAACAAAAAAAATACTGTTTTGCTCATTTCCCACCTTTTCTTATACTATAATAGTCCGGATCCCAGATTTTCTGGTTTCAGGACTTTATTTTGTGTTTCTGAGTTGTCCAGTCCTTGCTGTTTAGAGGGAAGTCTTTCTGCTTATCAGTGAGAGTGAAAAGCATTGAGCAGCCTATCTATCACAAGAGGAGTGGTTTCCAGCTCTGAAATTATACCTTATTGGCAGTTTTAGGCTGATTTCTATCCCTTTCAACTTTCTGACATAAAAAAAACCCATGTTTGAGTGGGTTTGCGTGAGTTTGCAAATCGCGTAGCACTGCTTAATTAGGGTTAAACTATTCCCAGTGCCATAAAGTCTACTCTTCAAATTTTCCCTTAGAACTAGCCAGTTTTCTAGTTTTAGCACTCAAATCTGCTTCTTAGAGCTCAACACTTGTTCAGAACTTGTAAGCACTGACTAAGCTACAAATTACTACAGCACTCAACCGTCCTCATTTGCCTAGAGGAAAACAGCTTTTTATACTTACTTTCCTCACTTGTCTAGAGAAAAATAGTTTTTTAGTACCTACTCAGGCATGTCCAAGGGTCAGCTCCTGGTATTTTCTCCTGTCTACCTGATGAATCTGGGCATCTTGTGGCAATGTAGCAATTGCCTCATGTACACAGACAAGCCTCTCCTCCTACCACCCAACACTACAACCTGTGAGAGATGCACTTATATAGCAAAACTGGAAGCAAAGCTCCCTCCAACCAAGACTGGACTAGACAAGAGGAGAAGCTGAACACACCCACACCACATTCATCACATATACCCACTAAACCTACACCACTAAAACCCGCACATAGAAACACAAAAACATTTGTGGAGGCTGTAAATAATAATCTGTGCAAGCAACAGAGACCTCCAAAGCAGAAACACAAGCAACCTCCACCCCCCCAACACACCCCAAATGACACATAGCTCACAAACTCAGTGAGCCACTCAGCCACAGCCCATAAGGCAAAAACAACAACACAACACACTAGTCATAGGTGACCCTATAGTCAGGCACACTGATGTCCCACTCCCCAGGCTAAATAAGGAGAAGGTTACAGTTAGCTGCCTGGATCAGCCAGGATCAGCCACATAACACATGCACTAAGGTCACTCCACAACAAGTACAAATATGACTCTGTCATTGTCCATGTTGGTGTGAATAACCTGAGACGTACCTCACTGGACTACATGAAAGGAGACATGGAAGAACTCTCTGATCTCATAGCCTAGGCAGGTATGACCCTAGCCCTGAGTAGAATCCTGCCATCACCCAGAATGATACCACAGTATAAGGACAAAATGATTGACTTCAACAATTAGCTAAACTCCTGGTGTCATTCTAAGGGGATCCAGTATCTGTCTGCTTGGGATGACATGGTCGACAGACCACGATGCTTTGCCAGAGATGGCCTGCACCTGTCGCCCCTGGGATTCTGGATACTGGCTAAGGCTCTTGCCCCCCTACAGTGCCTTTTTTAGGCAAGGTTTAAATGACAAATTCACCACCATAGCAGGTGCAAGCAAGCAAAAATTGAGGGTAATGCTACTCAATGGTAGAAGTCTAAACCTCAAGATGCACTCACTCACTCAAGACACTCCTTAAAATGGAGAACATCGACATCTATGCAGTGACTCAGACTTGGTTCAAGACTCCAGAGAGCACCCATACATAACCAGGCTATAATTCATACCACACCTTTCAGCCATCTAACCTGGACTGAAACACTAAAGGTGGAGATGTGTCCATATTCATTAAGGATATCCACACCTCCAGGCTAGTTGCTCAGCATAATGCATCTGAGATTATCCATGTGCAACTAACTCTGGGCAAAACTGCAATCCAAATTGTAGCTTGCTACAGGTCCCCCACCATGCTATAGGATTCCCACTCCTCTTTTCTGTATATACTGGAAAATATTAGGGTTCAACCTAACACCCTAATAATGGGCAATTTCAACTACCCCACCATTAACTGGGAAAACTACTCATGTGCCAACTCCTTTGCTCAAAGTTTTCTGGAATTCATAAATTCCAATGCCTTGGATCAACTTATCCACACCCCCATCAGGGGCAACAATATCCTAGACCTGGTCATTACCAACAGGAGCGACCAGTGTTCCACACCTGAGGTCAGCTCCTCATTGGTCAGATATGACCATAAGCTAATCACCCTAGATATCCACATCCCGCCCGACTCCCCATTAAGGAAACCACCATAAAAAATTTCTCCAAAACCAACTTCATGCTTCTTAAGACAGAAGTGGAAAGCTTCATGATACCCATGCAGATGGACTGCTGAATCCAACACAAATTCAGTCTATAAGCACTTACACAAGAGGATGGATCATGCTATCCCTAACAGAACCAAGAGGCTATCCTCCAGAAAAGGGAATCCAATCTGGTGATCCCCTGCCATAAACAAACTCTACAACAGAAGAAAGAAACTGTTGCAAAAGAGAGTACAATCCTATGATTGGAGGAGCTCCCTGGTCAGCTTCAGTAAGAAGTTGAGATCCCTCATAAAATCCTCCAAAGCTAGTTACAGAAACAAAATCACCACTGATTCTAAGGACAACCACAAATAATTGTATAGCTATATCAAGAATATGAATGGCAACACCCAGATCTGCTCTGAGTTGCAGCACAATTACATGAAATTTATAGAACCAACTGATATTGACAACATCCTGGCATATAGGTTCTGTGATAACTTTACCCCCCTCTCACCCCATAATCAAATCCCCAAACGATGTGGACATCCTACAAAAGGGCCTCACTGAGACAGATGCCTGGTGTCAGAGCTATAGCCTCAAGCTCAATGCCAAAAAGTGCATTGTCATCCCCTTTGGTAAAAACTCTGTACCCATGAACTACCACATAGGTGGCAGTCCACTCAACACAGAAAGTGTGATAAGAGACCTTGGGACCCAGGTGGTCAGTAGTCTCTCCTTTGATAATCACATTGCCACAGTGGTCAGGAAATCCTTCTATATGGCACACCTCATCACAAAAGGGTTCTCATCCAGGAAAAAAGAGGTTATTGTCCCCCTCTACTCATCACTCATTAGACCCATTATAGAGTACAACTCCTCTTTTGGTATGTACCTCACAAGACATCTACAACAACTGGAAAGGCCGCAGAAATACCTCACAGAGGATTACTGGACTCAAACAGATGCCCTACGTAGACCATCTCAAAAAAACTCCAGGTTTACTCTGTCACATATCACCTACTCCGAGGTGATCTCTACCTAACATACAAAGCTATGTCAAACCCAGAGCTGTTGGACATGCTACACCTAAGGGAATCCCAATCCCTCCAAGCTACATGCTCTAGGGACCTAAACCTTGTCACCACAATAAACAGAACATGGTGGAGGGATAGATTCCTATCCAAGAGACTTCCCATACTCTGGAACAAGCTACCCATCTATATCAAACAAAGCTCCTCATTAGCATTCTTCAAGAAAAATATTGATGAGTGGATTGGAAATAGGAAATTCATCTCGGGGATCACTTCTGTGGCTCTGCTCGACAGGGGCACGGGAAAATAATTTTCTTGGGTGGCGAAAGTCAGGGAATCTTTTTGGCTAGGCTTATTTAGGCCCTTGGGCCAATAGCCTAGTACCTACCTATGAACCTATGAACCTATAGGAGAAACTAGGCTGTCAGTTTTAGATTAGAAATATCCAGGAGACCTGTATCTAAAGGTCTGGAGCTGGATCTAGAATCCAAGAAGGTTATTTTAGCTAAGATCAGAGTAAAGGAAAAACATATTTGCAATGATCTGTAAGGTTTAATAACAATGGGTATGTCCATTGACTAAAAAGGGGAAAACAGTTTAATGAGGACAGCAGGATTCAATGAGGATTACCGTATTGTTCCACTTAGCTGATTGCTAAATGACATTGGAAATCAGGGGAGACATATGAAAGCATTTAGAAGACTGGGAGAGGTAAAGATGAAGCTGAATTTGTCAGTCAGTAGGTTGCTATATCTTCTGTCTCAGTATAAGTGGTTGCCTTTACAATGAGGTGCTAATTTGTTTAGTTTTGAAGAGGAGGAGTTTCTCAGTAATTCATCCAGATGAGACATCAGTGTGAAATAGTTACGGATCTTGTCATACTGATGGGATACAAGAAAGGTCGTAGCCAAGTTAGTGTTTTCAACTGATCGATCATTTCCATTACATAACTGTAGAGATATAACCCATGAGATAGTAAAAAGGAACCTGCTCAGTGGGTTTGCTGTGACAGGAATGTGGGATGCCACTAGAAGGCATATGTAAGAAGTCATCCAATGCAATGCATTCCATTAGAGTTTTTGATACCCGGGATAGGTTTGATTCCCTCTAGTTTGTTAATGTACCGAGCAACTGACGCATTATGGTTTTAGGTAGTGGAAGGATAAAGGGACTACCTTGTAAAATTATTTATAATTGCATCCACCAGGGAAGAAACTGTGTGCATACCTGAGTTATTCTAATATTCTGAAAAAGGTTGAGGAAGGACAAAGCGAGTGGTGAACATAAGGAATATACTGTGATGAACTGAGTTGTTCAACACTATGAGATCTAAAGTGGTTTCCAGTCCGGATTTTAAATGGTCTAGTGAGACCTTTAAAATAAATTTATTTCTTAGCATCCATTGCAGTTTTCAGTGTTGCCTCTTCCAATCAACCTGGTAAAACAATAAAGAGTTTTCTTAGAGAAGGAGGAGTTAGGAGAAAAAGAAGGGGAATTATATAACCTGTGATAACAATTCTCTGAACTCAACAAGCGTTTCTACTATAGCTTGCAGGAAAGTCAGATTGAAAAAACTATTGATGGTAGAATGTTAGGAGGGTTCAATAGCAGACAGAGATCTAGACACCTTCAAACAGGACCTCTCTGCAGCCCTGTAAATGTGTCAGACAATTCAGCAATCGGAAATGAAACACCACCGAAATATAAACACACCTCACAAAACTGTCCTCCATCCCAGACTGTACAGTAAAAGGACAGCCAGTGAAACTCTGCTCTGTTAGTTGTCCTCTTTTTTTTTTTTGAAACCACTCATAGTACGCAAGTTTCCTGTCCACCGGTGCCCATCTGCATCCTAGGCCTGTGCAGTATTGATATTCTCCCATCCTTATCCTTGCAAAGGAATTGAGTGAGAGAAAAGGGGGAGAGATAGTTCTCAAAACATAACTTACTGTGTGACTCAAGCTCATCAGATTCAAAAATTTAAGATACGAGAAAGATGACTAGGATAGGGGACAAATCACAACATGATCCGAGTTGTCAAACCAGAGGAAAATCCATGGATGCAAAGAAAACCCTGTAAGTTTCATATCCAAAGTAGTCAAATTCAAAACTTTATATATTGTCATTCTTGTCAAATCTGCCTGACAGATCTGAAGGTCCAAGTGCAACCATGAAAAAAACTTAAAACCATCAACAATCAAAAGCCTCAGATTCAAGGGGAAGTCAGGATCTGATCCAAAGTGACCAAAAGAAAAAATGCAGACACCATCCAAAGTAAAGACTCTTGTTAGTCAAGGTCAAAGGTCCAGGATCCAGTAGAGCCAAATCCCACGGATCTAGCAACAACCATGTCCCCCTAACCTCAAGGGAACACTGCACACAATGGTGTATCACATTATAGGTTGTGGTGACTCAGTATAGGATCCAAAGGCTGCCCCATATCTCCAGATCTGAGGGCATAGGCTCTGAAGTCTTACTAGCACCTCTCAACTCTACCCACGAGAAAAGGTGGAGAAATGCTGAAAAATGGATGCTTCCAAAAAATTCTTTTTTATAGAATAAATTTTCTGAAAAATATGATTTCAACCTTTAAAACCAAAGGAAAGTCATAAAAAAACATCAAAGACAGGCCAAATGCATGAAGCGAAATTATCCGTTCACCCAAGAGGAATGCTTCTCAGTCCTCTCCTTTTAACCTCTTAATGCCAGAAATATAGATAAAGCCTAAAATAATGGTGGGACAAAGGCCCAAAAAATATGGACAGATTTTTAATAATGATCTTATAATCTTAGAAATTTGCTAGAATAACAAGATTTGTGTTAACATGCATTTTCTGAAGAAACCCAAACATTTGTCATTATTTGGCGACTTAAATCCTCTGTGATTTGCCAGAAAACTACAGATTTTATGAGCAGCAGACCAATATTTGAGGCAAAAAAATGGCATTCCATGAAAATCTGTACAGTTGAGAGGTATTTTTTGTAACAAACTATACCTGTTTGTTGAATCTGAAGATTTAGGATCCAACCAAAAGTAACAGACATGCATGACAGGCATAGATCTGACAAAAACCTGCATCAGACCCGAAGAGGGTCAGGCTAATGCAGACCTTGGATATGACACCATAGCTCTCTACCTGTTAGAGCAAGAATCTGGTTGTTTTTTTTAAATATTACCCTTACAGACATTGAACAGGATAGAGTTTTTGCCTCTCATCCATAGTCTTTAATGATGTGTCAGTCTTTACAAACGTAGACCATTAATAGAATAACAGATTTTTGCACTAGTATGAACCCTACAAAGGATACAAAGTCTGAAAATCAAATTTCTGCTACCACTTCCTAACTTCAGTCCTCAATGGTCTGCTAGTGATTTGCCAGAAACCACAGTATTATGAGAAATGGACCAAAAATCTGAGTCATACCACACAAAAATTATTATTATTACTATTATTATTATTATATTTTATTTCAAAGAACAGACTCTTTGCAAGAATCTTGACAGCAGGGAGGCATGCTCCAAAAATGAGATCCAAAAGCTCAGATCCCCCAGGATGGATCTGAAAGGGCGAACCATGACATGAGTAAATTGGATCTCACAGAGCCTCCAACAGATCCAAAGCTCACCTCTCAAGCCTCCCAGAGAAAGAAAGAAGAACCTGACAAGTCTTTTCATTTTTTCTTTTCTTCTTTTTTTTTGAATATTGCTCCTGCAAGGCCAGAATTAGAGTAATGGGTCTGCTTCAACATACATTTTACAAAGGATTTGAAGTCTGAAGTTCAAGCGTAAGTTATTATGTGTTATATTCAGTCTTTGGTCAGCCGATTGATTGCCAGATGAAGAACAGATTAAAATAATAAAATACAAAAATCTGGAAAGTTGATAGGTGTGATTGGAAGAGGGTCAGATCTTAACAACCTCGGATTGGACATCTCTATGACTGAGCGCAGATTAATGTAAAAATTAGTCATTCTCTCTATCTCTTCTTTAGTCAAAACACCAAAAATTTAGACTTTTTGAAAGGAAGGGTCTTAGCATTTGAGGGATTGAAGCCTCAGTGATGCTGTATGCTAAAGATCTAATACAATGTATTTTGAGTTTCTGTGTATTAGAGTGCGGTGGTTGAGTCCGCCACTGAAACAGCATCTTACTGTAGAAACTCCATAACTAGGGATATGGCGGGAAGGAGTAGGTATTTTAAAAAGGATAAATTTACAGAGGGGAGAAGTTAAATTTCCAATGACTGCATTAAGTAAATTAATACAATTTAAATAAACAGGTTCATAGAAATAACAGCTACAAGGGAGGGGAAGGAGTTCTCCCTTGGCCCCTACTGAGCCCTCCTAAAGCATTTCTGGTGGTGCAGCCTCCCCATTTTCGGAAGAAGTATTTTCTTGTAATCTCTGTATACCAGGATTTAAAGTAGTCTTGAAGGAACAAGCTCTTTAAATCACCCTGGCAAGTGCCCTCTCCACCTGATATTGCTGAAACCTCTATACAACTAGCTGAACTACTGCCTAGTTGCTCTTGCATGCAAAGAATTTGTTGAGCCTAAAGATTACAATGCTCCCAACCTGCCTCAACATTTTAGCGTATGTTAATCTACTAACTTCAATTAGTGTATTTTGCAAACAGCTCACCACACACCACCAGAACTTGTGAATACCTTCTACCTTGGTGCTCCTGTTTCTAATTGCTCTATACTCTACGCTCACTGACCCTCAAGCACCCACAATAATTCTGCTTCAGCTAACGTCCTATCTATCATTTACTCCACCCTGTACACTGCCAATGTCTCTCCTGTCCCTTCCACACTCTCTATGACCACTCTTCCTACTCACCTGTAACCCTTTCTTCTCCTTCGCTGTATCCAATGGGTCTCTGTACTGCTGCTACCTTTTCTTTTTTCCTAGACCTTTCCTCCCCCTTTTCTAACTCTCTCTCTTACTATTTTCCCTACCTTAATCTCTCTCCTACATATTTCTCCTCTTCTTTTTTCTCTTTCACAATCTTTAAACCTTATATAATTCTATTTGCCTACACTGTGTAGCTTTCATTGATTGTTTGATTGATTTTTAGCTAGCAGCTTCGGCCAGGTGTAGACCCACTCCATTTACCCTTGCTGAGCTGGGGCTCATTCAGTTCCCCTACCATAACCTCGTTCCCACTAACCCCCACGTTCATTACATTTATACTCCCATAGACCTCTCCCCTACACACCATTATCCAATCAGCCACTCAACAACCACACCCAATTATCATCTACTATCTACCAATAATAATATTATAACCACCGGTCAATTTTCCCATACTTCCTGATACCTGAAATTTCCCCTCTACCTTACATCCTATATCCATTACTCTACAAAATGCCCAACACCATACAACTAATTACCTTCATTTCATCTCTCAGTACTCCTCTCCTCTTACTTTTCAAAGCCCCCTCGCTCCAGAGCAGGATATTCACAGTACTCTCAAGAACTCCTACCCTACCTATACCACCCTAATGCAATTAACTACTGTGACATCTCAGCATTTTATTCAATTGTAGCAATGTATACACAACCAAATTCAGAGTCCTCCCCATTCACACCAAACCCAAAATGATTCCCTATACTTCAGCCAGGTCCCTTTCTAATACTTATGACTTCTCACACCTTATAAATCATATCTTGTTACTGTTTCAAAGTGGTGGCATACAGCCATATCCTGTCCCTTCCATCTCTCCCAATATCAGCCATACCACCACTCCATCCTATAAGACACCTACCAGCACTCAAAACCTATTTATAATTACAATCAATTTATAATAACATTTCTGTAACAAAATTACAGAATTTCATGCCTGGCTCTCCCAACTCTCCCAATATATCTCTGATAGCATAGCTGTTACAGAAACATGGCCAAAATCTCATATATCAGACACTGAAATAGTTCCAACTGGTTACAATATTTTACATAAAGATCGACTCCAAAAGATAGGTGGAGCAAAGCTTTAATCTACTGCAACTCCTTAACCATTACATCCTTTCCTAAACCTATCCCAGCCTTTGGCAACATAGAAATTTGATTAGCTTCATTACAAATAAATGATAATAAACACTTATGCATAGCTTCACTATATATTCCTCCAGGCCAAAACATACCCATTGTTGAAGATTTTATATCTTGAACAACCAATAACATATCTCATGGTATCATCATTCTAGGGGACTCTAACATTAATTGGCAAAATGTAATCTTAGATTCCCCAGAAAATTGTATCAACCTTCACAGGTAAACACAGCTTGTCACATCCCCTACTCAAATACTAAACAAGCAATCAGAACCACCTTGGACTGGATTCTAGTCTAAGATCCACAAAAATATTCATACTGGTACCTTCCCTGATATACTAAGTGACCATTTACCAGTTTTTACACATAGAACCCATACACAGGTACCCAACCCCATTGATATAGAGCATCTAGAATCCTAACCCACTTCAACCAAACAATTTTTTGTAACTCCTTCAAAGCTCAAACGTGGACCCCACTTAAAACATTACCCTTAGAAGATGCAGCAAACTACTTTAATAACATGTTCCTTGATATCCTAAATGCTTTAGCCCCGATTTGGTAAAATGAATGGCGTAAAAACAAAAAACAAGCAAATGAAATCAATTTCAAACAACTTCCTAACAAAGCCAAGAAATTAGTTAAAAACAACAAAAAAAACATTTTTCACAGCAAATATCTAGTCAAACAAAAAAACCCCAAAACTTCTGGAAATCAGTCTCCTCTCTCCTTAATCCAGGGACCACACAAAACACATCACCATCCCCTGATAAAGATCCACAATAAATAGCAGACATTTTCAACTCCCACTTTATTGACAGCATTCTTAAACTCACCAAAGAACTCCCACCAATAACTAACACACCCTCTAGCAACAAGATAAGCACCTTAAACCCAGCTCATGTGAATCCCAGCTTACATCCCTCACTCCACAAAGAAACCATTTCTTGGATGTTTCCCCATCCAGGAAAGGTTAACCATACTTGCAAATGAGCCTTTCAATCACCTGCAAGCTACTCTGGGTTCAGAACCAGTCTTAGTAACCTTTGATTGATAAACATCAAACATGATAAACATGTTATTGTGTACATTGAGTCCACCTCTACAAAGAGGCCAGTCACAAGTGGAGTCCCTCAGGGATCAGTCCTTGGACCGCTCCTTTTTGGCATTTATTTCTCTGAAGTCAAGGCCAATGTCAGTGGTCTCTGACTGACTAAGTTTGCAGATGATTGCAAATTAGGAGCTGTCATTGATTGCAACACTAACACAAATGTTCTCCAGGAGGGGCTGACACAGACAAACAACTGGTGTCAGAGCCATGGACTAAAACTAAATGCCCAGAAATGCATAATAGCATCCTTTGGGAAGTCATCCACCCCTGGTAACTATCATATTGACAAATACCCCTTAGAGATGACCTAGTAGTCAGGGACTTAGGGACACAAATAGATAGTAATCTAGCCTTTGACCATCATATGTCTACAGTAGAGAGGAAATCATTCTATGTTGCACAACTTATAAACAAAGGTATGGCATCGAAGTCCAAGGAAGTCATTGTTCCACTGTATTTGGCATTCATCAGACCTATCATTGAGTACAATACCCCCCCTTAGGTATGTACCTAATCAGGCATATCCAACAATTGGAACGTCCACAGAGGTTCCTCACTAAAAGAATACAGGGAGTAAGTAAAATGCGCTATGCAGACCACCTCAAGGCCCTATCCCTGTATTTTGTCTCCTACAGGCTTTTGAGGAGTGATCTGTACCTGGCATAAAGGTCATTGTCAGACCCCTCTCTGATGAACCTCCTGCATATCCACAAAAGAAACAGCATCAGATTTACCCATTCTAAAGACTTAAACTTTGTCTGTGATATAAATAGGACCTGCTGGAGAGACAGTATGTATCCTAGAGACTACCCCATCTAAGGAATAGGCTCCCCATCCATGTGAAGCAGAGTTCCTCCCTAACCCAATTCAAGTGCAACTTTGGACAATTGGATGGGGAACAGGAAATTCATCCTTGGTGTGTCACATATATCTCTAATGGACACAGGCAACCTGTAAATGATTTGTTTCCCAGGCCCCTACATGTAAATGTTTCATCTCCCAAACCCCTACTTACACTCATCAAAGGTATCAGAACTTGTCAGAGATTTGGGATGCATAGCTAGGCTTAAAAGGCCCTTGTGGTCATTAGCCTAGTAAACACCTATGAACCTATATGTATGCATCAGAAGCAGGTTAAGGTACTGTGATATCTCAGGAAGTAGGTAGTGAGGAACATCCAGTCTGCTAACTCAGAAGAAAGTTAAGTAAGACAGATGCAAGATAATCCATTATATTATGAGAATGTATCCCTATTATGTGGGCACTCAGTAGCAATACTACTTGTTGGGCTGCAGCTTCATGTTAGTAGCTCACCATGCACTCCTCCAGTGGTTATACAGCTAGCAGGACATCAACAATAAAATCTGTAGGTAGGTATTAGCAATGCAACACTTTAATGTTACCACTTGACAAAGACCTAACACAACATACAGAAATGCTGATGGATGGATTATCTAAGTACTGCATTACAACCTAATCAGGATTAACTGGAGATTCCATATTTGGAAGGGATATTATGGCATACTGGCTATTGAAATGCTGTTTAATGTACTGTTTTCATGCACATACATCATGCAGAGTGGTATGAAGGTAATGATGCTGCAGATCTACAATATGTTATAGTTTTAAACATGTAGTCTAGAGCCTAATCTGAGACAAGTGCTGAGGTGATATTAAAAGTAAGGGTTTTAATGCAAAATGGCAGAAACATCTGCCTGTTTGGGAGAGGGAATTACATAACCAAGAGTGAGGACTCTTGGAAAACCCTGACCAGAAACATTAACCAGAAGAAATCATAGAGTTCAAGGAAGATGACTATGTGCACACACAATCAGATACCAAGCACTTGTCTTTGAAAAGTAATGAACCTAATCACGAATGTGACTGCAATGAGGATGAACCAGATACCCGTGCATGAAGGAACCTTTCTAGTTTGACTGATCAACAAGATATGAGAACTGTAAGTTGTTTTCTTTTGACAGACTTTTTTCTAAAGCAGAATTATGCTTGTTTTCCATGGGATATATTTTTCAGAAAGCATATCACCTCTAGGCAGATTCTCTAAGATCCACAAGCCAAACTTTCTGAACTCCGGCTCACCCTAAAAATAAATCAGTTTCCTACCTGCTATAGGACATATTCAGAGCACCCAGAGTATAATGACAGCTTCTCAAATTTACTTTCAGAACTACCATAACAAAAATACTTTCATGATGCAGAATTTAAATTATCCATTGATAAACTGATTCACCTATACCTCAAATGTTGCTTATGCCCAAATATTCATGTACTTAATAAATAATAACTCCCTAGAATAAATATCAAATTAGATCAGTAGGGGTTATGAACAATATAGATAGACCTTATACTTATTGATATAGTCCCCAAATTTATGACCCCTACTTTATCTATCTCTGGTTAAACTAGATCACAAAGTAATGAATTTCTTTTTTAAAATCTCTTACACTCTCATGGTGAATAATTCTGCATTTAAAGACTTCCGATAGACAAACTTATACAAACTCTATGATAATCTCCTGAAATTTACTAGCATGATCACCACTCCCCATTAATTTCATCTGCTAGTTACGCAACTGATTTGTACTCCATCAACAAAATTGTATAGATCTAGAAGCCCACCCACAGCCAAGTATTACAGGAAATTTAAAAATAAGCTAAAAACAAAGAAAAACTTCTAAAGTTCAATAACAAATCTAAATGTTCCCACATTAAAAACTCCATCAAAAAGATTAATAAAGAAGTAAGAATGGCCATCAAAAAAGACAGAGCAAAGCAATAACTGAAATTAGCTTCTGAAGCCAAGGATAATTATAGATCATTCTTTAATTATATCAGAAAAGTAAAACAATATGACTCTACAATGTACTGAACTAATCCAAAATAGCTCCATTTACTCTAACCCTAAAGGTACAGCTAATAATCTTGCAGATAAATTTAGTGCTGACATAGAAACAGTTGTAGAAATTCAACAAATCACTAATTCATGTACACCTTCTTGATCTTCATGGAACATGTTCTAATTGTACTCTCAAAAGCTAAAAGCACTGCATCCATCAGCTAAGACAATTTGCCTGGATGCCTAATGAATAGCACCAAACCCACCATTGTGGAAGCCATCTTGAACTTGTTTAACATGACATTAGCCACCAGGTATGTTCTCAAAATATACAGTATAGTTGTTCTGATGCCCCTTCACAAGGGGGCCCTACCACAGGTCCAGGAAACTACAGAAGCATCAGCATAACTAGCCAAATGTCAAAGCCATGGAACATTTCATATCTGACTTCAGAAACTGTAGTATCAAAACCTCCTACAATTAAACCCCAGTGTATGTGGTTCTAAAGGTGTGTGTGTGTGTGTGTGTGTGTGTGTGTGTGTGTGTGTGTGTGTGTGTGTGTGTGTGTGTATATATATATATATATATATATATATATATATATATACATACACACACACACACACACACACACATATATATATATATATATATATATATATATGAACTACAAGATCAAAATACGGTGGGGAAAGGCAAATTCTCCAATCCCCACTGTACAGCGATTCTACTCAGAAAAAAGCCAATGCATTCAATAGGCTGATTTTTGATCAGCTGTACCAGCTTTTTTTCCATTCAACAAGATGCCTTTTTTGACAGCATGTCTTCCATTTGAAAACACTCTGTTCATTGACCACCATGTAAGATCAGTAGTTAGAAAATCCTTCTATCTAGACCAGGTGATGTCTAAATGTACCTCATGTAGGTCAAAAGAAGTTGTCATCCATCTTTACTCACCTCTAATTAGACCAGTTTGTGAGTACATTACCCTTTCAGCATGTATCTATCCAGACACATCATGCAACTAGAAATATGTCAGCGATTCCTAAATAAAAACATTACTAGTTTAAAGACCATTAACTACCAAGACAAGTTGGAAACCCTATCTCAATAGTTTGTCTGTCATAGATTCCTGCATGGCATTGTGTGATGTTAAAGACCATGCTCTCCTTGATCTATTGCACCATTGCAAGAGAACAATTCCATGAAACACTTGAACCAAGGATTTAAATCTCCAACAACATATATATATATATACATATACATATATATATATATATATATATATATATATATATATATATATATATATATATATATATATAAAATGGAGGGACAAATACATTACTCAACATTTATACCAACTCTGGAACAGCTTGTCTTTACATGTTAAACAGAATGACACTCTCACTGCAGATTCACTCATGGTCTGATCTGTTTTGCCATTCTGGAAGTGGGAGGTACAACACAAAGATGGGTCTTCGTAAGATGTAAATAAAAGTGCACTAAGTAAATTACTGCCTCTACAAAAAGTCTGTCAGCTTTGCCCAGTTAGGGGTCACCACAGCAGATGACCAGTCTATTATTAATTGGCAGTGCTGAGTTGCCAGCTCAGCACCCAACCTTCACAAAAGGCACTCCAGCCAAGAATCGAACCAAAGAACCTCTTGTTGTAAGGCAACAATGCTAATCACTGCACTACTTCAGCCACTCTAGTGCTTGTTAAATACTATATCATATATAGGAAAATTGAGAATAATGCAGATTGTTTTCAGTTTCTGGATATAGTAATCATTTGTGGTAAAATAACATGGTACTCTGATGACACTATGCTTCTGCAATCAGCTATAAATATCTGTTCAAGTACTTAGTACAAGCACTGCAAGTTTGAATTCTGTCAGTTTCAAGACACAAAACTCAGATACTTAGAAATTAGTTTGCCATGATAAACTGCCCTCAGTGCATTCTTTGCAGCTTAATTTTGTAACATTACACTATATCGTAGCATCTCTAGCAACATTATTTAGTAAAGCTCTTACAGGTACATTCCTCAAGCCAGCTTCATCTGTTTTATATGGCTTTCCAGTGCTTATTGATTGTTTTTAATATCAAAAGCCAGGGTAAGTACACTAAATATTCACCCAGAATTCAGTTATTTCCAGTGATTTGTCATGCCCCAATTAATTATTTGAATGAAAGCCAGCTAGTTCTTACAAAAAAAAATGTTCCTCCTAACTTATATATTATCCAAGTGGTGGTGTCAAAAGTTTGATAAAGTAACGTTTTACTCATTGCATGTTGAATATATACGTCATTTCTCTCAGACAGAATCTGTTCTATGAATACAATATATATTTTTATTCATGCTCCTCACTTCCTGGAAGGATTTTATTTGGCATTTACAGTACTACATGGTATTATTTTTGCTTTTGTAAAATAGTGCCTTCGTCATACAGGATGTATGTAAATGAAGTTGTTCCTGAAAAGTGTGGTACCATGGGTTTTCTGATATATTTAGCAATCTTGAGTGCCTCCACTTATTTCAACATATTGGCTGATAATAATAAAAGAGAGTGAATGATCGTATGTGTGCTCTTACACTGGCGTCGTTGGTGTGGAGAGGTCAAGAGAGGTCACATGACCATGTGCTTTATAATAAAGGAGGAAACGAGGGTTGTTCTCCTCTTCCATTTTTAACCAGATTGATTGCCTTCACTTCACGTTTGTTTACTTTCCTCTGTAACATATGTCTAACCCAACTTTCTTACCCTTAAGATGATACCGCCAACACAACATATCCTGTCTATACGATATTTGTGGTCTTTGGCAAGTCACTACTTCATTACGATACAATAATACATTGTTTTTAAAAAATATACAAGATAATATAGTATAAGCAATATTTTCATATATTATGAATGCTATAATGTCAAAGATATTTAGTAGACTCATACATTCAAATCATATAAATAAACTCATGTAAATATGTTTTACACTGCAGTTATAAATGTGCATTATGTATAACTTAAATGTGGAGTGTTTCTCCCAGTCTCCACTGCAAATGGGTTTTACTCAGTCGGACATTTCCCAGTCAACAAAGACAAATAACAAATACAGTAGTTGACGACTCTCTTTGTACTTTCATCTGCGTCTAAAATATTTCTCTCCTTTTACAACTTTGTAACCCACTTAATTAAACAGGTATTAAACTGAGTCAGATGGAACAGACCTAAATTAGTATCATTTTTTTAAGAAATGTAATCTAAGCACATAAAAACAACAAAATGCATGTGTTTAGCCTTAGATTTATATTAACTTTTTCTTATCTTTGTTAATAAGCACTGAGGTTTGCGATTTATTTTGAGCTAAGTCCCTTGGCTTTGATTTGAAAGTGATCTATTAAATGTGTAGCTCTTATTTACTAATTTATACATTGAGTAAGACTCAGCAACACCTTTTTACTCACGTTTTGCCTCTGAGGCTAATTTGTGGAGTGAAGCTGATAACTTCTGGAGCCAGTTTTTGTGTAACATACAAAAGGCACTGCTGTGCAGTGTCAACGTACTTCAGCATGTATGAAAACTTTTCATCATTAGTTATAAATGTGAAAATCTCCTCCTCTTCTTCATGAAGGTGATTATTAAGTATTATAATTATTTTACTTAAATAAATGCAACATCTAACTTGAGTATCAGAGGTAAATGCTGTAGGGATCTAATGATGTAATAATGGTTTTGAATTTATCTCATGGAGCTCAAAATTAGAACTGGCTAAAGAAAATAAAAATAGAATTGGCTAACTATTTTTTCATGTAGCCAAACGTTTAGATTTAATATGGCATTCAACTAAAATAATATACTTTAGCTTACATAGTTCTTTGCCAAGGTGATAATATGAGTGATGTTCTTAGCCACTTTTTTTATGTAATACAATGCAACATAACAATATAAGAACAGTAATAGTGCTATTTATCACTGCACTTACTATTAGCTATTGCTAGTGATTCTTTAAACCACTGACATGTAATGATAAACTGAAACTTCTACATAATTTTCAGTCCCAAATGAAGATAACTCTTGCAGCCTATTCAAGTATATTATTTCCAAGTTTTGACTGACTTTACCTTATGCCATTCTATGCTTTTGCTCCATTCTTACCTGCTATATATCTTAGTCTACTGCATGTAAAATGGTTGTGAACATTCTCAGCCAGTGACCACCTATAAGCTGAAGTTGATATTTACCAGTTCAGGAAAGGGAAGGCAGAGTGTAGATGTTTGTGCGCACGTGTGTGTGTGTGTGTGTGTGTGTGTGTGTGTGTGTGTGTGTGTGTGTGTGTGTGTGTGTGTGTGTGTGTGTGTGTGTGTGTGTGTGCGTGTGTATGTGTGTGTGTGTGTGTATGTGTGTCATTGAGAGAGAGACAAAAAGCTTCTGTATTTCTTTAAAGAATTCAAGCTAACGCTAGCACTAACAATGCCATAAAGGATTAATTCATTAAAGAGAATAGAGCTTAATGCATTGTTAGACTCCATATCAGTGACACAGCTGTACTTAACAAAAGACAGCTTATAAACAAATGCCAGGATTTCTTGATTTCTAACTGATTTTTTTTCTGCAACAAAGAGTAAATATTTGAAGCCAACCAAATTCAGTTTTCCAAAAATGGGACATAGTGTAACTTTTACAAACATACAAAAATAGTAACAAGGAAATATAGCAGCAATACTATGCAAGTGATCACTGGAACCATAAAATGTCGAGCCATATACCCATGCAGTCATCAAGACTAGCCATAAAAACAAACAGCTACATTTTGACCTATAGTGATAACTTATTCCATAGGTAGGTAATATTTGGACTTAGAAATCTATCCCTCCAGTGAGTCTTGTTTATTTTGGTTGTAGATTTAATTCCCAGGTATGATTGTTTGTATGATTGTTTGTAGAGCCAATGGTTTTTGAGGAAATAAGAGGTCAAATTGGAGTAGGTCCTTCATGGTACAAAAAGCAAAACAGGTCACCTCAGGTCAGCCAGTAGGCTACAATGGTGAAACCATGATGACTGAATGAGAGAGAAACATCCACATAAGTACCCAGGTGAATTATGTCTGTATCTGTCTGAAGAGGAATGGTCTTATGTCATACCAGGAGGGGGTCAGCGTTTTTAATGAATGCTACTATGCTGCAATTTTTTTGCGTTTAGCTTAAGACCATTTTCAGTACCCTAGGTATGTGTATATTCCAGCCCTTGTTGAGCAGTTTATTATCTCAAAGTGCCCAGTTTGTAGTTACTGGCAAATTGTTTCAGCCACACTTTTGGGAACTTGGCTTGGATATTTGCAGATAAATGCCAAACAGGATAGGGCCAAGCACTGAACCCTGTGGTATACCATTAGTCACAACTTTTCATTCAGAGAACCTATCAGAAACTTTCACAACTTGGGATCTGTTAGATACAGTATTTGCAATCCATTTGGATTTGTTGAGGTAGGGCCTGCTGGATCTAGCTTTGTTTGTGTAACTTGAGCACTAATCCAGGCATTCTCTAAAGTATTCAATTGTATTTATTACTGCTTGGTTGTAACTTGATTAAAGTGTAGCTATCATTCTAATCATTCTATCTATCATTTTTTGGATTAAGCACTTGGGCTTCAGACCAGTTGTTTTACATTAGGAAGGTTTGTGGCATGCACTGTGGTGGCAGGATAGGTAGCTTACATCCTTCTAAGTTGGGAACTGCTGATTGAGAGCCCAGTGTCTGTTATTCTTAAAGTGTATTAGTTCTGGTTTAAGCACTTGGGCTTCAGGCCAGTTATTTTACATTAAGAAGGTTTGTGGTCTGCACTCTTGTGGGAGAAGAGGCTGGACTCTGTCCTTCTGAGCTGGGAATTTCTGGTTAAAGGTTTATAGTGCCTGAATATTTGAACTGTATCTTACTGAAATTAGTACACCTTGTTTGCTGTAGCATAGACTAGATCCAGGCCTGCTGAATCTAGCTTTGTTTATATGCTTGTTGTTTGTTTGCTTGTTATTTCCCTGGAACGCTAATTCCACCTAATACGCGGCTTCTCAGCGCTTCTGTGGATCACTAGTGATATCTGCATTGCTTACTGGACTTATTTCCTTGTTTCACTTGAAAGAAAGTTGCTGTTTGTTGTTTTTGCATTTAAGTTACCTGTAACACATTGCACTTAAGTTACCTGGCACTAAAGCAATTATATAAGTCAGCACTAAAAATTAAAAGCATTACACCCTCACTCCCCACTGGCCCTGGTTTTCAATTATTAAGGAATTCCCAATATTATTCTAGCATGTCCAAAGGTCAGTTGTCAATCTCCTCTCTGGTCCAGCTGGTGAATATGGGAATCTTGAGGCAATGTTACAGCTGCCTCATGTACACAGACAACCCTCTCCTCCTCCCAACAAATTCCAACACATGTGAGAGATGCAACCATATAGCCAAACTGGAGGCTAAGCTCTCTCAACTCAGTACTGGCATAACCAGTCAGGAGGAGAAGGAAACCACACTCACTACAATTCCAGTCTCACATAGACCTACCACGACAGCAAACCAAACACATAATCACACAAAAACATACTTGGAGGCTCTAAATAAAGATCTGCCGAAGCAACAGAGACCTCTAAAGCAGACACCCAAGCAGCCGCTACTCCAAAACAAAACACGTGCAACACATATCTCACAAAGCCAGTGTGCCAAACAGTCACAGCCCTTAAGACTAAACAACACACCTGATACACTTGTAATAGGTGACTCTATCATCAGGCACACTGACGTCCCGCTCACCAGGCTGAACAAGGAGAGGGTTACGGTGAGCAGCCTGTCGGGCGCTAGGATCCGCCACATAACACAAGCACTCAGGTCACTCCAAGGCAAGTACAAATATGACTCAGTCATTGTCCATGCTGGTGTGAATGACCTGAGATGTACCTCCCTGGACTACATGAAAAGAGACATAAAGGAGCTCTCTGAGCATGTAGCCCAGGCCGGTATGACCCTGACCTTGAGTAGCATCTTACCCTCACCAAGAATGATGCCACAATATGAAGACAAGATGATCAATTTCAACAATTGGCTTAAGTACTGGTGTCATTCAAAGGGGATCCAATGCTTGTCAGCTTGGGATGATATGCTCGACAAGCCACAATGCTTGCTAGGGACGGCTTGAACCTGTCACCCTGGGCTTTGGATATTGGCAAAGGCTCTTGCTACCCCCATAGTGCCTTTTTAGGCAAGGCTCAAAAGACAAACCCACCTCCATAGGTATCACAAGGGATAAGAAACTAAGAGTAATGCTACTCAACGCCAGAAGTATAAACCTCAAGATGCATGCACTCAAAACTCTCCTTAGCATGGAGAACATCGATATCTGTGCAGTAACAGAAACCTGGTTCAGGGCTCCCGAGAGCACCCCAGCACTACCAGGTTATACCTCATACCATGCTTTTCGGCCCCAAAACTTGGACCGAACCACAAAAGGAGGGGGAGTATCGATATTCATCAAAGATACCCACACCTCCAGGTTGGTGGCAAAGCACGAAGCATCAGTGACTATCCATGTGCAACTAACAGTGGGTAAAACTGCCTTCCAGTTTATAGCCTGCTACAGACCACCCTCCCAAACCCAGGAACCCCACTCGGCCTTCCTGAGAACACTGGAAAATATGAAGGTCTCTCCAAGCACCATTATATTGGGCGACTTCAACTACCCAAACATAGACTGGGAGCATTACTCTAGCTCCAACACCCTAGCCCAAAGGTTCCTAGAATTTATAAACTCAAATGCTATGGAACAACTTGTTACCACTCCCACAAGAGGGGAAAACATACTGGACCTGATCATCACCAACATGGGGACTCTATGCTCCAGACCAGAAGTGTATCCCTCACTGGTAAGATCAGACCATAAACTAATCTCACTGGATATTCACATCCCGACCCCACCCCCTGCCCAGAAAACCACAGTGAAAAACTTCTCTAAAGCAAATTTCACACTCCTCAAAACTGAGGTGGAATCCTTCAAAGCCCCAGGGCCTGTGAAAAACATGGCCCAGACCGCAGAATCCTTTATAAACGCATTCTATGAACACTTTCAGGAATGCATGGATCATGCGATCCCAAATAAAACCAAGACCCAGTCCTCCAAAGGCAGACGTCCTGTCTGGTGGACCCCAGCCATAAACAAACTATACAATAGAAGGAGGAAGCTACTAAATGATAGAGCAAAATCCCAAAAAGGGAAGGCATCACTGATCAGTATTAGCAAAAAACTACGGGCACACATAAAATTGTCTAAGGCCAGTTTCGAGAGAAAAATTGCACAGGACACTAAGGATAATCACAAGGCTTTCTTTAGTTATGTTAGGAACCTGGGTTGGAATTCCCATATATGCTCAGAATTAGTCCAAAATGACAAAAAATACACCAAACTCACAGACATTGCCAACATCCTAGCTGACAGGTTCAGCGCAAACTTCTCCCCTCCCCACCAAAAGGGCAAATATCTATCCCAGCAGAGTGCTGCCCCTGACATCTCAGATGCTCAGGTAAGAGCCGCCCTCTCCAAAGCAAAAAACACAGCATCAATGGGACCAGATGGTGTCCCGGGCTGCGTCCTACATGAACTCCAAGAAGAGCTAAACCCAAACATAAAACTACTGTTCAATCTCAGCCTTACTACAGGATATGTGCCCAAAGAGTGGCGTACAGCAACAGTGGTCCCTCTCCATAAAGGTGGTGCCTCAATGGATCCTGGAAACTATCGCCCCATAAGCCTGACTAGCTTGGTCTGCAAAGCTATGGAAAGGATCATCATGGACCTCATAAATAAAGATATTGGGGACCTACAAACACTGGATCCTATCCAGTTCAGCTTTGTTAAGGGCAGATCCTGCCTCTTAAACCTGGTTGATTTCTTTGAAACAGTCACCAAGGCCATTGACGAGGGGAAGGTGGTCCACACAGTCTACCTGGACCTCGCAAAAGCCTTCGATACAATACCCCACTCGGGCATTATAGATAAGCTCACCAGTTTAAATATAAACCCCTATGTCACTAGATGGATTGCAAACTGGCTCAAGGACAGAACCCACATGGTTAGAATTGCTGGAGCCATGTCAGACTCCAAACCAGTTACAAGTGGTGTCCCACAAGGCTCAGTCCTGGGACCTCTCTTGTTCAGTATATATTTCTTGGAGGTACAGGCCAACACAGAAGGACTGTGGCTGACCAAGTTCGCAGATGACTGCAAACTGGGCACCATAATTGACTCTCCAGCCGACACAAGCATCCTCCAAAAGGGCCTCATAGAAACAGACAACTGGTGCCAGAGCCATGGCCTCAAGCTAAATGCCAAAAAGTGTATAGTCATCCCCTTTGGCAAAAACAAAGTGCCCACAAATTACCACATAGGTGGTAATCCATTAAGTACAGAAGAAGTAATTAGGGACCTGGGGACCCAAGTTGATAGCAATCTCTCATTTGACAACCACGTGGCCAAAGTGGTTAGAAAAACATTTTATATAGCCCACCTAATCATGAAGGGATTCACATCTAGATCAGGGGCGTCATCGTGCCTCTTTACTCATCCCTCATCAGGCCCATAATTGAGTACAATGCCCCTTTTGGGATGTACCTTACCAGACACCTGCAGCAACTGGAAAGACCCCAAAAGTACCTCACCAAGAGGATCAAAGGGCTCAAACAGATGCCATATGCTGCCTGGTTAAAGAAACTCCAGCTCTACTCAGTGGCATACCGCCTGTTCAGAGGCGATCTGTGCCTGATGTATAAAGCCATGTCCAACCCGGAATTAATGGACATGCTGCACCTCAGAAAATCCAAATCCCATTGAGCTATGCACTCGAAAGACTTGAATCTCAGCACTGAAATAAATAGGACATGCTGGAGGGACAGATTCATAACCCAGACGCTCCCTTCACTCTGGAATAAAATCCCAGTCCAGGTTAGGCAGAGTCCCTCATTGACTCTCTTCAAGAGGAATCTTGATGAGTGGATAGGAGATCATAGGTTTACCCCGGGTATCACTTCTGTGTCACTGTTAGACAGAGGCACAGTATACTAACCTCGAAAAAGGGCATAGCAAAATAAATTTAAAATGGGTGGCGAAAGCCAAACACATTCTGGTTAGGCTTATAAATGCCCTAGGGCAGATAGCCTAGTATGAACCTATGAACCTATGAACCATTAGACAATATGGTTTTGCATGGGTAGGAGTTTGCATTAGATTTGTCTAATTTTCTGTTAGCACCAGCATGGGGTATAATATTTAAAACATTTGCCAGGACAAGATAAGTAGTATGCACAGAGTACCCCCCTGCCTACAGTCCCCTCTTCAGCCTTTTCAAAGACATTTATTAAGTTAAGGAGACAGGACTTGTCCATCAGAATACCAGACTGAATGGAGTCTAGAACTGTTAATTTGCTTATGTCTATATAATTGAGTCCTACGTTCTATGTCTTTGCATATAAGGTCGGTGAGGCTGATGACCCTATAATTACCCTATAATGACCCTATAATTACCTGGGTCTATTGAGGGACCAAACTGAGGTTTCTTCCAAACTGCTTTAGTGTCATAAAATACTGAGTGACACCTTTAAATCATAATTTACTGTAGCCCTTTCTTCTTGACATGTCATCACATTGTTCTGGTGGCCCTGCATATTTGCTACCAAGTCAGATTGTAAACAAGGGAGTCAAGGAGGTGCTTGTGAGGCTCCAGGCTGACTCAGAGTTGTGACTAGTAATGTGTACGATTCAAGTTTTTGATTTGTGCTGAAGTTCCTTTCCAGTTCCAGTCCTCCTGCATTCTTCTGTGAAAAGTGAGAACTATGTCAAGCTCTCAACTTCTTTGTTGAAGGATTAAGAGACAAAGGCTCAGAATTGGAGACAATTTTTAGATATTATTTTAAGTTACTTGGAAAATTAATTGATGAATATTTTTTACCTCAGTATTCATGTTCTGAGTAAAAAGAAATATGAAACATTAATATCTGGCATTATTGACTGACTGCAATCTTCTTATTAGAAATTCAAAATTTTTATGAGGGACAGGGCAAGAATATAAGGCAAAATCAGGGGCATTTAAAAGCTCTCCATTGTCACATGGGCATTCTGTGAAGCAAAGACAAAGGGCTATCATGACACTTGAAGAGTCCCCACTGCTTTGAAAAGGGGACTGATAAACTCTTTAGCAGGATTCTTTCTGTAATCTATTACGTTCAGTGATAAAACTTGTACCTTAACAAACTAAATGCTAGTTTCAAGCACCTACCTTTACTAAAAAATGGCTTCTTGCTGTCACTGAAACATAAACCTTTCAGTCTTGAGAGGTATATATGAAATAAAAACAAATGGGAATAATTTTGTTTTTCAAACATAAAATCATAGTTGAAAGGCTGTTGGCAAATATTGTTACCATTCCACAAGCATTACTTTATTTCATTTTTCAGTTTTGTCACATATTATTTTAACTAGTCTGTAGAACCTAAATCTTAAAAAATGTTGAGAGCCCCTTTGAAATACAGTAGACACAGCCTTAGGTTATCAATCATATGTTAGGAGACCTGTGTACTAATTGTTTTATTTTACCTGATAATGTAAGCCACTGCTTTTCCATCTGTAGCAGCAATGGTGGATATTATGTAGATGATTTGGCTTCAGAAAAAAGTTTGTGGTTTGTCTGTCAGTTTACTGCAGATTATTAGGGCATTAAGCTATAGTCCTAGGTTTGACTTCCTCACTCCCAATTCCCTGTGTTATAACTCAGCAAATTACTTTACCAAGAGGTACATGTGCCTAATGTGTTTATCTTGTTAACAAATAAATAAGTGTGTGTGTGTGTGTGTGTGTGTGTGTGTGTGTGTGTGTGTGTGTGTGTGTGTGTGTGTGTGTGTGTGTGTGTGTGTGTGTGTGTGTGTGTGTGTGTGTGTGTGCGTGTGTCTAAAGGAATGTTTGGTATGAGGTCTTGAAGAGTGATAGTTTCTCCTGATGTCTGCTGTAACAAAGACAAAATAAGTAAAAGAAAATAATTTGTCTGAGAGAAGTATAACTGAAATACTGAATGCCAGCTTCTGTGAAGAGAGGGTTTTGTATATGTATGTGTGAGAAAAACAATGTTCACTTTTGATTGAGGGTGGGGTAAGGCTCAGTCATGTTATGCTGGCTGAAGTCCTAGACCGTGAAACTGCATGAATCAAGATGCAGGCCATCTGAGTCTATATTGCACTCTGTAATCCTGCAGAACTGCAGGTTTGTGAAGACCTCGATAGCAGAAAAGCTACTGCACAAAGGATCAATCAAACCTACAAGCTACTGAAAACTTTCATACTAATTTTCATTTCCACCTTCTCCTGTTAGGATTCTTTAATTTAATGTTTTTTTTGTTTTGTTTTTTTTTTTTTTGCTTTGGTGTGTGTGTGAATTCTTTCTGAATCGCATATGCTTTTACATAAGAATGTAGGACAATTTAATTTTTATCTGTGACACTGAAGGAAGTTTACAGTGCCTATGGGCATTTAATTTTCTAGAAATAAACCTAGCAATGAAGCTGACAGAAAAACAGCAATGTTCTGTCAAGTCCATATGACCCTGCACATCTGTCACTTCCCCTACGTTAGCTATACATTCCTTGCTGAAACAGTAACAGAACCTTGTTCATTACATTTCAGGATACCATCACCCTCTCCATAAAGTATAGCTATTTTTTCATAACGGAGTCATCTTCCTTACAGCTGCCAAATCTGTTCTCTTTCCCCTCATCTTACTCTTCATCTTCAGTTCCACTCTCCAAACGTTTCTTCACTGTTCTAGGGCAAAGGTGCCTTGCCTTATACAACATATCCTCCATTTCCCCACACTGTTTTGAGACATAATGTATCATATGCTTTCTGCAAGCATAATTTCCCTTCCTGTCTGTTTTAACATTATACTGTAGTCAATCATTGCTAAAGCTTAAAAACGATTAGAGTTTAAGTCATTTTGAAACTTCTGTTTTTTTTAAACTTTTAAATTTATGTTTCTGTGTGGTGGCATCCAGAATTATATAGGAAGCTAGAGGGGTTATTCTATTGGGTATGCAAATTTAATGATAATTAGCTGTCCACATTTTTGGCCAAATGTACCAACATTTCAAGAGCCTTTGTCCAGAATTTTGATGTGTGCAAGTTGAGAGGTATGTTTGCAACTTTTCAAGTGCTGATAAAAATTAGAGTTGAATGTGGCGGCATCCCTCTCAGCTGTGCCCATTTTGGAAGGATTGTTTGGAATTAAGTTTTCCACAAGTTGAAGTAAATTTGCTGTGAAGTCGTCCCAAAAGACTGTCTCCTTAGTGGTACAGTGTCACCAGTAAGCATGACAGAAAACATAATTGGTTTGTCATCAGATTTAACCAGGGATAAGAAGATGCAAGGTGAGATACAGGCAGGGGCTGGGTTGGTAAGGACCAGTTCACGGATATTACAACCTCTATTTGATTTTACAATTAGCTCCAATGCATTTGTATTAACACATTCTAGGAAAATGTTGAATATATATATCCAATTTTAGAGGTGTAAGTGTGTCAGTCAATTTTTGGGTCATTGATGTCCCCTATCAAAAAGATATTTGGCTTGACATTTAACCTCTCTATAGTATTAAGGTAATTTCCATTATCTCCGAGGAACATTGATGGGGATGTATATCTAACATTGAAGAAATACTTGGATTTGTTGAGGGTGCTCTGGTTTACCAGGAGCTCCATTAGGCTTGTGGGTAATTTGACATGAGGTGATTCTGCTTTCAACAAGTACTGATGCTCCTGTACAGTTAGCCAAGGGCCTGAGAGATGATGATTGCTAAACCCTGGTATAGAAGGAGTGTGGTCATTACACTAAAAACATTTTCTCAGTAACTACACAGATAAGGATGGCCCAAGATACAGGAGGCCTCAGGTTCCGTCATCCTAACATTGGGTAGTAGTCTGTACCACTGTGATGTTTTCTGAATTTGAGTTTGCTCTGGGGGACTGTCCAGTAGGAATATTCTGCCTAAAAAAGTCACTGTGAGAATAACAAAGGCTTTAGCCAGTATGCAGAATTCCTGGTGTGAGAACTGTAAAACATCCCTGGCTAAAAAGGAAATCTTATCTACCATCTCATCCCAGGCTGACATATACTGCACCCCATTAGAATGACATCACTGATTTGCCTATTGTTAAAGCCAATTATATTGTCCTGTTAGCTAGGCATCATTCTTGGTGTAGGCAAAACACTTAAGGCCTTTGACTCTCTCTTGCCTCGTGTATAATAAGCTATATCTTAGGGCAATCACTGCTATGAACCATCATTTCTTTACTTGCTCTACAGGTCTGAATACATCATGTCCTATGTTCCATCAACATTAATACTTGTGTTCAGAACTGCCTATTATCTCCTTTAGAACAGCTAGGAACGATGCAGTCCTGAACAATGTGAGTCAATGTGTCATCTGAATACACCTTATATATTCTAACATAAGGGAAAATACCCTTCTGTTGCTTACTTGAGATTGTATAAAACCCAGGAAGTTGTAGCTGTTTGACAAGGCAAATCTATGTTACCTACTCCAGTGTGAATCACTGCATTTAACAAGGTTTTCTTTGAGATTGTTTGTAGTGGTTGTTTATTGATGTATGTTTCCTTAAGGCTCCATGGAGAAGCTACAATCTACAGTTACTAACATATTGTGGTATGATAGAACAGGATAGTGATCTCTGAAGCCTGTGGGATACACAAGCATAGATTTTTGCTGGTACAAGTTTAAGAAATAGTTAAGACATGACAAAAGGCAGCAAATTATTTGCCTTACTTGAGTATATTACCAGCGGTGAACATATCCCAAAGTAGTTTCCTGTAGCTTTTGAATGGAAAATGGGTCTAATGATCCTGTAGAGATTCTCCATCTGATGCTTATCATATAACTTCAAAGCATTTATAGATATTCAGTTTTAACAGCTGATCAAATTAAGAGGCTTATTGTTGGGGTTTAATGAGTCAGACCTAGGCATCTGATCTCAGATCTGGAACTAGCTGGAGAATGTACTGGGCCTGAAACAGCTGAGGTCCCAAAATGAAATTTCTTAATTAAATCTTTTGTATTGCAATGATTTATAATGCTGTACTGCTAAGTATGTCAGGGTATTGTGAATAAATGGAAGTATCTTGCCATGCATCGTGTAGCTGTAAAGAGAAGAACATGAATACATATGAGTCCTTAAATTCATCCAAGGATTCACTGTGCTGTGCAACCAAAATACTTTCAATATTACATCAGTATTATCTTTCACTATCTGATAATAATTTAAACATGCTTTTAGTAGATGCATCATATGAAAACTGCACCTTATGGTATCCCACCCATTGTTGTTGATAATGTCTTTAAGCAGCTTGCACTGTGTATCTGTGGTGTTTTCATGTTGCAGCTACTAGCTATCAGCACCACAATTAGCCTATTAACCTAAGTTGTCCTAAAGTTATCAGATGAATCTACAAATGCTGGAAGAAACTGAAGATTCTTCCACAAGGATCGTTGCAGCTTAGAAGAAAGAAGGACATTAAGAAACTTCTATAGTGGAGGGAGAAGACAGAGGATGTCTTTTTTTTGGAGTCCACTTTACAAAGTGCTGCAGACTCTAGAGTCAGAGCTCCCTTGAAGGCATCAGAATGGTTAACCCAGAGTGAGTCTAACTATCACATTGGTAACATCAGAAGAGGCAGGAATGCTTCTTTTCACGGTACTTAAAACAGTTCCTTGTACATGTGTTAAGCAGGTAAGTCCAGCACATAACATTACTTTTTTTGGGTGGGGGGTGTGATCTGGGAGTACTGTTTGGTTATGTAACTTGCTGTCAATCAAACAAGTTGCAATTGAAAACTGAGACTGTCAGGTCATGGACTTCATAATAAAGCTTGCTAACAGCTCACTGGCTGAGATTTTCATGTTAAACTGCTAGGCAGGTAGGGAACAGCAGTCTGTCCAAGCTGGTTGAATTCTTGGTTTCTCTGACTACTTAGTGCTGGAACAGGTTCTAACGTCCCATGACCATAAACTGGATAAAAGGATTATTAGAAAATTAATGAATTGATGAAGCATATTATATAAAAATGCATGTATTTTTAATAATGAACCTTTATTAAGATTCACTTGCAATCAAAATAAAATAAAAATTAATTCGAACAGTTTTGTTACATGGATTATTTTTTTATGTTTTTTTTGCTGCTGTTGCTGTTTTAACTTATTTTGAGTTAAAACACTGAAGCCCACTTTCAAAAGTCCAGATTAAATTCCAATATTATTATTAATAAATTGATTGAAAAACACTTTTTATGCTGTATGACATTGTAAATAACTACATTTACTGCTATCCTGCATTTTTATCCCACTTAATAGTCACATACATGTACATCTCAGTGTGACTATGCAGGTACATGTGTGACATGTTAATGTCCGAAAAGAATTACTGCAGTTCTGACAGGATGTTTATGTACAACTGCACCAGATAATTATACCACCTAGTGACAGGCTGCCACCTCAGCAGAGTTGTGCTTGATGTTTATATATGAAAAGTACCATTTCTATTCATATCTGATTCATACATACTTTTCCATATTCTAGCTAGCAATGCATCATGGACCTTTCTCAGCTGACACATGTATTATTACTTATTTTAACTGCATTGTGTTAGGCAGGTAAATCCCATGATATCTTTGTGTTCATGGACAGTGACATAACTGTAATGGATTCTATACATCTGGCTAGGATCAGGCGTCTGCTTGGTGGAACAAGTAAAGAACACTGTCATAGGCCCATATGCAGTGGGAGGGCATTTTTCTTCTGACAGCAGACACCCCATGGGTGCCATAATCCGTTTTGCCAAAGCATGTTATCCATTTTATCCAGCCTAAGGCATATACATTTTCTCATGTTTTTAAGTGTTTTTTTTATTGCATTCCATCCTTACATTTTTTATTGGTTGTATTTCACCCAAATACATATTACAACACATTTTAAAGGTTGCAATCCTACATCCAAGAAATGGCAAAATGGAGAAAACTACACTTCCACAGGATGATTGTGCTATATTGTGTTACAAGCTAATTCATAATCCATGAGTGTAGTGAATCTCCTTCATGTAATTAAGGTGTTGAAATTTAGAAGTCCACTTTTTAGTCAAGACAGTCAAGGTAGAACATTTGCTGTTAAATGTACAACAAGCTGTGGATTGTTTCACAAAATAAAATAAAATAAAAAAAAAGATTTACTAAATTCACTTCAGGGAAAACAAAGTCCCTGTGTGTAGTCCTTCCAAAAAGAGAATTTTGTGGCTGTTCACAAAAATAAGAGATGTTCTTGCAGGAAAAAGAAAGTTTCTGAACTACAGTATTTTTAGCAGTCTCTTGCACTTGATCAAGCAGCAGAGGTTTACCCCTTCAGAAAGTGTTTATTTTAAGGGATGGGAGGTGTAATTATAGATGTAAAATAGCATGAGCAGTGTATATGTGAAATATATCGAAATATGTAATTGTTAGAAAAACATCTCCCTTTATTCAAATATCAGACGCATAGTCAGCCTCTGAGTGGTAATTTCTGAATGTGATACCAGTCTATAAATGCCGAACTGTTTCCCATGGAGGAAATCAATTTATGGGCAGACATGTTTACATCTGAAGGTATGCTTTCTCAGAAGAAGGTTGTTCTAGAGGGCAGCAGTATTTGTGTGTGTGTAAGGAGATCAGTTATAGTTTTGTGGTATTTCAAATTACAAATGAAGAAAAAACATGTTTGTGCTTTGCAGATTATTAAGTCATATTTTACCAAAACCTGTTCCAATTGTCAGTGGGTTTCACTATAACAATACTTGATGTTCTACATTTTTGCATAATTATATTTGAATTAAAAGGCATACTCATGCAATCTATTTAACACCAACAGACCTTCTGAACTGGGACCTGCATATCTAGGTTGCTCCACTATTTCAGTAATATTTGTTTTCAGCATATGCTCCTACACTAAGGATGTGGGTAGGCTGCTAGAGGCATGGCATTCCACAGCTGCTATGTGTAAAGGAATTTTGCTGTAGCGGAATGTCAGGTTCGAGTACTAGGTACATTGATTTCTATTTTTCTTGGGAAACACCAGAAAATCATTAATTAGGACTGTCTGTATATTGGAAAAATTGTGAGATTTTCATGGAATTTAGCATTTTAGGCCAGAGTACTCACTCACTACAAACGGTATTGCTTCTCATTTTTAACATTTACAATACCAAAACTGTGCCTTATTGTTTTCTACATAAAATTTGTTTTAATCACACACACACACACACACACACACACACACACACACACACACACACACACACATTAACATTATAACAAATTCATGGGAATGACATTTAAAAGTAACGTGTGCTTCCCAAACTTCATCTCATCTCATGAAAATCAAATTTCTTTTTTTTTTTTTAAGAACTATAAGTCAGTGTCCCAGAATAGTCCTGCAGTGTGGTTCGTAAGTTAAGGCAGTGATCTTTGCATTGCAAATGGCTCACTTATTCTTTGTGTTAATACTTTGTTTAGGTATATAAAGAAAGACCGATTTAGAGAAGTGGTTCTTAAATGCTGAGTTCATCCTTTATAGGAAGACTCAGGCCTGTTTCACAGAAGACCAAAACAGGTCTAAAAGTAGTGTGCACATAATTCATTATACATTATACCAGACTAAATGCAGAGGGATAATAGTCAATGAATGTGTGTATTTGTTGCAGACAAGTAGTGAAAGAACAGAGTGCTAAGTCAAGCCTTGATTTCAGGTATGTTTGCGTGTTTTGTGTTTGAAGTCCAGTATGCATTTATACAATGCATTATATAAGTGTTTTGTACAGGAAAGTCTAAATTACTTTTTTGATTTATAGGGGAGGCACGAGGACTTTTCTGGAGTTGAATTAACTGTGAGACAGTGAGACAGCCTGTAATTTAGTGGGAAAGATTTTAATTGATTAATTTACTTTATTCCATGTTTTTTAGAGTCTAGCTGGAAACTTTTTGAAAGCATGGTATGTTCTGAGGAAAGCTTCTGAAAAGACTACTGTAATCTTAGGGAGTCATCAATCTAACATTTAAGTAGGAGAAAGTAAGCAACTTTACACTGTACAGTCTCATAAGTTGTTACTAGGCATGTAGTCCAGGAGACCATTAATAAGCCTAGCCCATTTCCCAGATGCCCCAAAGTGCTGTCTAGTTAAGTGATTTGCTCAAGGTCACACAGCAGACAAACTAAAGTGGAAAGAATCAAACCCAGTATCATAAGAAGTAGCTTGTCAACAGCTCAGTATTATAATCCTCTATGCCAACTGCTAGACAAAGCATTCAACTCGGAGGGACTTGAACTCACAACATTCCCCACTTATAGAGTAAAAAGCACTTCATTTATAGGTTCATCTACAGATTATAATCAACTAGGCAATTGTCAGTAGCTGAGACTAAGACTTACAATCTGCATCTACAGGAGTAGGTGCTTTTCTACTATGTAGCATCACAAATCAGTAAGATAAAACATTAAGGAAGGAAAGGTAAAAGAAAGAATGAGAAGCAGATGAGTTAAAAAACAAAAATTTTAATTTCTACATGAAAATATACGCAGAACATACCTTAGCTGGATGAAAATCAGCTAACAAGGAAATCGTGGAAAAAGCTACGGATATACCATCTGCATTGATAGGTCATAAAGAAGTACTATGTGGAGTAAAAGAGAATCATGTAAAGACAATGGAAGACGAGTTGTGCTATGAGCAAGAAGAAGACATGCCATATTTGGAAGACTGTCTGCAGGGAAAGGTAGATGACTCAGCACAAAAAAAAAACAATCAGCATTGGAGTTAGAAAAAGAAGAGTGGCCATGTGTCAACTCATGTATCTAATGTAACAGCTGTTAATATAGCAATAGCCCATGGCTGGGTGTGGGTAATACTAGCTTTACCCATGGTTGGCTTTGTTTGGTCCTCGGTAAATCCAGCAATACCCACACCAAGCCATGGCTTATTGCTATTATACAATGACATTATTTAAGAAAAAAGTTACTTACTTTTCTTAAATAATGTTTTTGTATAATGGCACCATGATGTTTTTCTGTTTTTTTCCAGTATCATGTGGCTTTCTGGATGTACTGTACATGCATATGGAACTTACATTTCCAAAGCTTATGCAGTACATCAGAGCTTTGGAAAGGAAGCAATGGAGAAAGGAAGATTTCCGTTGCCTTTTTTTTTCTTTTTTTTTTTTTTTTAATTAAAAATTTTTGAAATCCAGATAATTCAGATGTATGAGACAGGGCAGAAAAAATATAAGGATAATCAGGTAAGTTTCTTTAGTTTTGCAAAATGTATCCGATTTTCCTTGTATTTTCTCTATCCTGTCTCTCTCGTACCTGTGAACTATTCAGATTTCAAAGTTTATTTTATTTTTTTTTTTAAGCTCAAGAAAACTGGAAAGCTCCATAGCATATATTACTAAAAGAAAGTCTTGGTGACTGGACTTTTTTCTGTTGGTATATGCTCAGTTTTAAAATGGGCATGCTGGTTGGGCTGACCAGTTAGCATGCACATGTTTTAATGTTTATGACAATCATTGTGTAATACTAGTGATTCAGGACAGTGGCCAGATCATAGCTCTGATCTGTAGAGGCAAATTATAATGATATGCTGTCTAACAAATTAAGTTGATGCTGTGGATTCAAACTATTCTATATCAATAGACTGAAGAGTGATTATTCCCTGGAGTATTGCTTTATACCAAATCAAGTAGCAAGAAAAAGGAAAAATAGAGAGAGAGAGACTAGTTGAAATGTCACAAAAGTGAAGTAGCTTTATTTTACATTCCATGTATACTTTTATCTGAGAACAGGAATAATAAGTCCAGTATTGTACTAAGCAAAAAAAGATGGTTTTGGTTCAAGAACTGGTGAATGGTGAACATTGTATGACAAGCTTCCAGAACATCACAGCAGTGCTCATCATCAACAATGGCAGTGGAAAAAATGATGAGTGTTGCTGCTGACAGTGGATAACATGAGAGTACACATCAATAATTGTTAGTGGCAGTGGAGAACATGAGAGTACACATGAATAATTGTTAGTGGCAGTGGAGAACATGAGAGTACACATGAATAATTGTTAGTGGCAGTGGAGAACATGAGAGTACACATGAATAATTGTTAGTGGCGGTGGAGAACATGAGAGTACACATGAATAATTGTTACTGGTGGTGGAGAACATGAGAGTACACATGAATAATTGTTAGTGGCAGTGGAGAACATGAGAAGAGCATACCTCTCAACTGTCCAGATTTTCACAGAATGTCCAGATTTTTTGCCTTATATTTTTAGTCTGTTCCTTCTAAAACTTGTAGCTTCCTGGCACATCACTGAGGACTGAAGTCACTAAATAATGACAGACATTTTAGTTTGACTTCATATATTTCAGAAATGCATGGTAATACACAATCTTTTATTCTAACAACTGTCTAAGTTTATGTTGTTGTGTCTTTCAGCTTTTTCCGGTTAGGGGTTGCCACAGCAGAACTCCGGTCCGCTAATGATTGGCAGAAGATTTTTACATGCCGTGTTGCTGGCCCTGATGCACAGCCTTCAACGAAGGTACGCCCATTCATGCATGTCTCCACACAGAAGACGCTCTAGCTGAGAATCGAACAGGACAATGTCTTACTGTGAGGCGACAATGCTACCGCAGCACCACCACTGCAGTCAACTGTCTAAGTTTATAAGAGCAATACTTGTTTCTATTTTTGGGCCATTGTCCTCCATTATTTTTAGCTTTGTCCAGATTTCTTATGCTAAGAGGTTGAGAGGTATGGAGAGGAGTACTGACCATAAACTTTACTGACAGTGAAGAATATGAGAGAAATATACATCATCAACACTGCTACTGGCAGTGGGAAGCATGAGAGGAGTTCTCATCTTAAACATTGTTACTGGTGGTAGAGAAAATTATAGGAGTGTGCAGAATCAGCATTGTTACTGGCAGTATACAACATGACAGGAGTACTCATCAGCATTGTTAGTGCCAGCTAAGAAGATGAGAAGTGTACTCTTCATCAGCATTGTTATGGCAGTGGACAACATGGCAAGAGTACTTATCTGCATTGTTAGTGGCTGTGGACAACATAAGAGCAGTATTCATCATCAGCACTGTTACTGGTGGTGGAGAACATGAGAGAAGTACTGATCATCCTCATTGTTAGTGGTGGTGGAGAACATAAAGAGGAGCACTCACCATCAGCATTGTTACTAGTGATAGAGAACATAAGAAGAGTACTCATTATCAGCATTGTTACAGGTGGTTTAAAACATGAGAGGAGTACTCATCATTAGTATTGTTACTAATGGTAGAGAGTGTAGATCAGTGTGTGATATACCTTTAAGAAGCTTTCCAGTGAGTTTGCACATGCATATAAGTACTGAGCATGTGCAACAAGAGTGTCATTTTGGGTGAGCAGCCAGATTGAGAGCATGCAAGTATGTAGTCAGTCAGTTAGTTAAATAGTTCATTTAAGTTTAATGTTCCTGCTATATATCCTGATGTGTTTGTATACAATAAACTACTGAAAAGAACACCCAAGCCTCAACATCTTCTTAATATACATATGAAGAGTGACGTGGTGTCAGAATGGGACACAAAGTTACAGCCATGAGGCAACCAGTTAAAATTGGAGGAAAATACAGCAGTGGATCATCCCTACTGCTCAAATGACTCACAAAACAAGTCAGAAAAAAATTCCAGTTACTAAAACTCACTTAAATGATTTCTTTCACTGCAAATATAAAACAAAGCACTCAGAATGTTCAAAATGAATTTCCTATTAAATGAAATGTCCAGTATTGTAACATATTGATAAAAATATTCAAAACAATTACAAAAACATTTGGAAAAAACATCCGAATCACATAAAATATACAAAAAAGGGAAAACGACCTCATTTTTTCACTATGTGCTACTTTTTCATATTAACTAATGCAATTCAAAGTATCCGAAGTGTGCAAAGTGTTTGCAAGTGTGTGTAGTATTACACTGCAGTTATTTCACAAAGTGCATTCATTTCAAAGAAAATAATATATGAAGAGGATCACCAAAGAAACACTGCAGCACTAAATCCAGAAAATGTATTTAAAAAAGTTAAGTGCTTTCGTCAAAATCACAAGACTTCATCAGAACAAGAACAAACAAAAAATGCCATATTTAAATACGCTAACCCTTGCAGCCATTGACTGACAAAGCAAACATCATTTCCTGTAAAATAATTAAGCAGTTTAAAAAGACAGTAACACATAATCACAGTAAATGCCCACTACAACACACCAATTGCCACCGACCTACCACATAGACATTAATGTATTATGTATTGAAGTATGATTTAAAACACAGATCTTGAATAAAATCACATAAAAAAAGCTGATTTTAGTTTTAATACAGAACTAATGGATAACTTGTCATTGAGCCCAGGTGGTTGACATGCATTTAATTTAATCTGCCACTTGAGCTCTAAATATTCAAGGAGGTCATCGTCGGGCCCCGCTCGTGGACCCACGTCTACTTGTTCAAGTACATAAAATTAAAAAAAATGCGTTGGGTGTACCTTTATATGCTTAAATAAAGCATTGGTTTCTTTGTTTTTTTAGTATATCATAGTTGTGTTGATATATTCTTTGTCTGAGGGCTCTCATTGTCTTCCCCACATAGTGCCCCTCACATACCATACAGGTTGCAATATATACCACTCCCTTGGTGTAACAGTAACACTTCTTAATAGTAGTAATTTGACCATAGTTCCTGACTCTAATGGAGTCATTGTCCAATATATAGGGGCATTGTCCACACCTCCCACATTTAAAAGTTCCACCTAGGTCTGCCTTTAACTTTTTCCTCTCCACCAGGCCTTTCAAGGAGGTGCCCTTTTTGTAAACCACAATATGTTTTCCCCCCAACCTTTTGTTGATCTTCTCATCCAAACAAAAAATGGTCGAAAAATCATAAATGATGCTTCTAATGTTAAAAACATCCCTAGTGAAGGGCAGGACACATGCCCTAGCAAAACTGTCAGTACCAAACCAGAAGTTCTTTACAAACCTTCAGGCTTCTCCAAGAGTGTAGAATAAATACCCCAGCTGTTTTTGATTTCACTTCTTCAGCTATGTCATTGACAAAGTTAAAGGGGTAACCTCTTTTCTGCAACATTCCCATTAGGACATCACATTCTTTAACAAAATCATCCTGGTCGGAATGTATGAATGTACCATTGTGAAGAATCTTGAGCATGATTTCAGCATTTACAATTATAGTAGGACAACTGTGAGTACTGTTTGGGCAGAACTGTTCTCAAAGGGGCTCAACTTTGTGCCAATTGGGAGTGACATTGTCAATACTATTTTGGAGTTTAAATTATTCACTAGGAAGTTGAATTTGGAACTCTTTTTTTTTCACAAGAGGGGGCTGGACAATGCATGTTGCAGGGGAATCTAGGCCGATTAAATAGACCAAGTACTTTCATTCCCCCTATGCACCTGACAGTACAAATGTATGAGACCCTTTGTGAAAATGAATTCAGAAAAGTGGTTGCCAAAAATAATAACAAAAACCTTCTTGACAATAATGGGGCCAATAATTTAACTAGGCAAGAAATTACATTGCTCCGTGATATTTTGGAGAATGATGAAATCAGGATTATGAAACCGGATAAGGGGGGAGGAATTGTTATCATGGATGTGTGTGATTACAATAGTAAAATGACTGACTTATTGTACAGTGACACATACACAGAGGTTTCCAAAAACTAGTTGAATATATCCTACAGGTATATAGATTTAGACATTGAACAACTTTTACTCAATGAGCAAATTACTGTAGAAACTTCTAGATTTTTGGAAACTAAGCATCCTAGGATTCCTACCATTTTGGAATCCCTAAAATACATAAGAGTATCTCTGCCCCCCCCCCCTTATGACCGATTGTCAATGCAAAAGCTTCTAAAACCTTCAGTTTGGCTAAATATATTGACAACACTGTTAAGCACACCCTTGATAACAGAGACCTGGTGATCAAGGACTCCTGGGACTTTCTGTCTAAAGTCAAGAACAGTATGTACCATGAGGACTTGATCTTGGTCACCATTGACATCTGTGACCTCTTCTCAGTGATACCCCATGATGTTGGACTAGAATAGTTCTATGACTATTTATGCTTAAACAGTACATTGAACCATGACACTATCCTTACTATCAGATCCTGTATGGAAATGGTTCTGGACAACAATTTTATCACTTTTGAGAGGCATTTATTCAAGCAGGTGCAGGGGGTGGCAATGGGTGCATGTTGCACACCGTCATTTGCTAACCTTGTATTAGCACAGTGGGAAGACCTCTACGTAAAGAACTCTGAATTCAAGGACATGTGGGTACTATATGGACGGTACCTGGATGATATGGTCTTATTTTGGCATGGGAGTGAAGATGACCTGAATAGGTTCTTCATTTACATCAACAACACCACCAACTTTTTGAAATTTAGCATGACCAAGGTCCTTTACACTTTGAATTATCTGGATGTTACTATTAAGAAAGATCACTTTAAGGGTAGGTTTACTTCGCACCTTTATAGAAAACCTACCTATTCTAACTCTGTTGCATTTTAAGAGTTACCACCCTCTGCATCAGAAAAAATCCCTTGTCAAGGGTCAATATGTGAGATTGGCCAGAATGGTGTCTGACCAGGACGATTTTGTTAAAGAATGTGATGTCCTAATGGGAATGTTGCAGAAAATAGGTTACCCCTTTAACTTTGTCAATGACATAGCTGAAGAAGTCAAATCAAAAAGAGCTGGGGGTATTTATTCTACACTCTTGGAGAAGCCTGAAGGTTTGAATAGAACCTCTGGTTTGGTCAAAACTGACAGTTTTACTAGGGCATGTGTCCTGGCCTTCACTAAGGATTTTTGTAACATTAGAAGCATCATTTATGATTTTTGGATCATTTTTTGTTTGGATGAGAAGATCAACAAAAGGTTTGGGGAAAAACATATTGTGGTTTACAAAAAGGGCACCTCCTTGAAAGGCCTGGTGGAGAGGAAAAAGTTAAAGGCAGACCTAGGTGGAACTTTTAAATGTGGGAGGTGTGGACAATGCCCCTATATATTTGACACTGACTCCATTAGAGTCAGGAACTATGGTCAAATTACTACTATTAAGAAGTGTTACTGTTACACCAAGGGAGTGGTATATATTGCAACCTGTATGGTATGTGAGGGGCACTATGCGGGGAAGACAATGAGAGCCCTCAGACAAAGAATATATCAACACAACTATGATATACTAAAAAAACAAAGAAACCAATGCTTTATTTAAGCATATAAAGGTACACCTGACACATTATTTTACATTTTTTGTACTTGAACAAGTAGACCTGGGTCCACGAGCAGGGCCCCACGATGACCTCCTTGAATATTTAGAGCTCAAGTGGCAGCTTAAATTAAATGCATGTCAACCACCTGGGCTCAATGACAAGTTATCCATTAGTTCTGTATTACAACTAAAATCAGCTTTTTTTATGTGATTTTATTCAAGATCTGTGTTTTAAATCATACTTCAATACATAATACATTAATGTCTATGTGGTAGGTAGGTGGCAATTGGTGTGTTGTAGTGGGCAGTTACTGTGATTATGTGTTACTGTCTTTTTAAACTGCTTAATTATTTTACAGGAAATGATGTTTGCTTTGTCAACCAATGGCTGTAAGGGTTAGGATATTTAAATATGGCATTTTTTGTTTGTTCTTGTTCTGATGAAGTCTTGTGATTTTGACGAAAGCACTTAACTTTTTTCAATAAATTTTCTGGATTTAGTGCAGCAGTGTTCCTTTGGTGATCCTCTTCATATATTTTTTACTTGGTTTTGGTGTTCGTTATTTCAAGGTTCACTTCAAAGAAAATTTTTGCAGAGTACAATTATGTCAAAGCATATTTTGCATAGTACAGTATTTTGAAGCGTGTATTGTGCATTTGAATGTTATTAAAAGTACCTGGTGTGTGTGAATGTTCGTACATAATTACAAGGGCCATTTTGCATTGTATTGTACTAAAATCTGTGGGCATGGCAGAAGGATTTTGCAGACCCGCACCACTTGTGTTTGATAACAATATTGCAGAAAATTGGAAAGTCTTTGAGCAAGAATATGATATTTTCATACAGGCTGCTTTTTCTGACAAAGATGCAAGTACAAAAGCATTTATTCTGCTTAATTTAGCTTCAGAGGCCATTAGAAAGAGAGTGTTCATTTGTATACGCACCTGCTGTATTTGAGGGGAAGGGGGAAGACCCTGAGAGCTTAAAATGCAAATTTAGAGAAATGTGTAACCCTCAAATGACTATTACAATGGAAAGGCACTTATTTTACACAAGAGATCAAAAGCCTGGTGAAACCTTTGCAGCATATATAACTGACTTGAGAAACAAGGCTAAAATGTGCAGATCTGGTGATTTGAGAGCTGAGCTGATAAAAGACAGGCTTGTCTGTGGTATTAATAATGACACAGTGAGAAAGATTTTGCTTCGAGACATACGAGCATACAGAAAGGCACACAAGTATGCTTACAAATGAGAATAGCAGTGGAAGGCACAGTGACAAAGCTCAAGTAGATAGTATGCAGCATGTGGTTTAAAGAAACAGGCCCAAGCACATTACAGCTACTGCAGGTCTTGTAACAGTCTCTAGGAATCCCCGAGTCTTTTCAGCAAATTCCAGAAGATGCTCAGTGAAGTATACGGGTGAGTCAGCAAAATCAAAAGGGTTCATGGTTACCTTCACTATAATACCAACTATAAACCAATAAAGTTAGCTGCAGTACCAAATTTTATTGCAAGCTGTCATAATTGTGGTGGAAATCAGGAACCCAAAAGAGAAAAGTGCTTAGCTTATGGTCAACAGTATCATTCTCGCAATGAGTGGAATCATTTTAAAAGATTTTGTAAATCAAATAAGGCACATTAATTAAAAGAGGGCATTCCAAGAGGCAAGTTGATCTATTAGAAAGTTGCAGCCCTACTTTTTATACTGATGATGTGTCTGTGCTTGGTGAAACAGTCAATGCAGTTGATTTGTGGGCAAAGGATGAGATATTTTGTACTGTTTGAATTAATGGGAGTCCCGTAGATCTCAAAGTAGATACTGGCTCAAAGTGCAATGCTATGTCAGCAGAAACATTTGCTAGAGTAAAAGCTAGAGAACATTTTAATTTGACAATGTGTGGAAAGCTTGTTCTTATGGTGGTAAAGATATTCAAACCAAAGGCTCAACAGTGCTTTTATCTTATTCTGCTCGGAACAGCTATGACTTGCAATTTTTTGTAGTCAAGAGACATGTGCAGTCATTACTAGGCCTCAGAGACAGTTTGAAAATGAGAACATGTGAAATGACTCTTAAGCTGAATCATCAGGCTACGAGAAGTTACTTATGATGGTCACTTGTTTACCATTTCAGGTTTACGACCAGATCCTTCCAAGAAAACTGCAATTTTTAAGATGCCAGCTCCAGACAATGTCCAATCTATCTAGGCAAGTTCATTCCAGATTTAAGCCAACTTAGCCAATGAAAGCTGACATGCAAAGATGAAATTTGGTCATGGTCAGAAGAGCACCAAAAAGTATTTGATGCCTTGAAACAGAAAATTGCTAACCCACCAACTCTCAGCTACTATGACATTCACAAACCAGTTACTCTTTCCTGTGATGCTTCTAGGTTTGTTTTAGGTGCAGTCATTCTTCAAGAGGGTAGGCCAGTAGCCTTTGTATCAAGAACTCTTTCCCAGACTGAGATGCAGTATGCCCAGATTGAGAAAGAGCTTTTGGCAATTGTGTTTGCATGTTTGAAGTTTCATGATTATATTTATGGTCGACCTATCCAGATTGAAACTGACCACCAAGCTCTACTCACTATCTTGAGAAAGCCTAAGCATGCAGCTCCAGTTAGACTGCAATGTATGATGCTCAAATTGCAAAAGTACAATTTCAATCTTGTCTACACAAAAGGCAAACATCTTTATCTTGCTGATACCTTATCCAGATCACCCAGAAAAAAAAACACAGAACAGCGTAATAATGAGCAACTTGATTATGAGGTCATGGAAGTGAGAAATTTTTCTTCCACACGTGTTGGTGAGCTCAGAACTTACACAGCTTCAGATCCAGTTCTCTAGAAGCTAAACCTCGTTATCAGTCAAGGATGGCCTTCAATGCGATGTTGTTTTCTAGTAGAAGTGCAACCTTATTTTCCTTGCAGAGGTGAGATTTTGTCAGACAATGGTATCATCATGAAAGTGCCTAAAGTGGTTGTTTCAAAGTCTTTGCAACAAGAGTACATTCAGATCTTGCATTGTGGCCACCCGGTAACTGGTACTACCAAAAGAAGTGAGAGAGGACTAGAATTTTGGCCTTCTATGCCAAGAGATATTGAGAAAGTACTTTCACATTATTCAGTATGTAATAGTACAAAGCCACATCAACAAAAATAACCACTTCAGTTAAGCCAGATTGCTGAACTACCTTGCTTGACAGTAGCCACAGATATATTTGAGTGGCATGGTCAACATTATTTGGTGTTAGTAAACACTTGTTCAAATTGATTCAAGATTGACCTACCTCCTAACCTAACTTCCATTACCAACCAAGTTGAAGTATGTCCATGTATTACTTAACTTAAGCTTTCCTATGCCCTCCCCTATATACCCTTGAACAACTATCAAGCTACTCACTGTAATGCCCTACAGTACTAAAACTCTAACAGCTATTTTTTTCAGACTGAATGTACCTCCTATTCCTTACTATTTGTAACTTCTCTAATTGCTGAAAAATGATCTGACTGTCTCTGTAGTTCAATGTGAATATCTGATTGTTAGTTTGTTGTATAATGTACCTTGTTTGTTTTTACAACTCTGTATAAATATATTACTATTGATAACCAATCTGGAGCTTTTCTCCCCGGGCCTCTGCTGAAAACGGACCTAGTCCAGTTGGAATTTCCTGGTCAACAAATGTAAAATAAAAATAAAAATAAATAAAAATAGAAGTGACATTTTTCTGTCCACGGTAGTCCCAAAGAGTTACTTATGACAAAGGTGTGCATTTTACTAGTTAGCAGTTCAAGAAATTTGCAGAAGAGTGGGACTTTGTTCATATTACGAGTAGTCCTGAATACCCCTAGTCAAACAATTTGGCTGAATGTGCAAAACAGCTGTGACAGAAATCCAGGCATGACAATACTGATGTTTTTCTAAACTTGTTAAATCTAGGAAACATTCCTCATGATAAACATCTTGGTTCACCTGCCCAGAGACTTATGTCGAGACAAACCAGAACCACCCTACCATTCAGCACTAATTTATTGGTTCCATGTGCTAAGAACAACAAAGCACTGAAAGTCCAACTGCTGAAGAAACATTTGTCCCAGAAGTCTTACTATGATAAAACTAGCAAACCACTCCGTTCTTTACAAAAAGCGGAGATAGTGAGGTTGCAGTCATCAAAAGGTTTTAATCACATCATATTTGTGAAAAGTTTGCATCAAGAGCCAAGACATACATTGTGGAATCACAAGGAATAGAATTCAGGTGAAACTAGAAGCATTTGTTACCAGTGTACAAATTGCATTACAGCATCTTGCCTGTGACAAAGACTCTAGTTTTCAGAATGACTTGTGCAATGTTCCTGTTCCAGAGAACATTTCGTCAGCAATCTCCATTCCTGCGAAAATCTCTGAGACTCCTCAAGCAGAACATTCCCCAGTGACTGTCACTGTTGCTAAACTTAGTCTTAACTATTATGTTATGAGATCAGATTACATCTCAAAACCTAGTTCCAGATACACGGCAACCTGGACATGACTGTTGTTTTCTTTATTAGTGCCTGTATAATTTTATGCCTATTAAAATGTCATTTGTTTATAAGAGGCAGCCCAGTGAAGAGGGAGGATATAGATCAGTGTGTGATATACCTTTAAGAAGCTTTCCAGTGAGTCAGCACATGTATATAAGTACTGAGCACGTGCAAGCAAAAGTGCCATTTTGAGTGAGCAGCCAGAGTGTGGGCATGCAAGTATGTAGTCAGTAAGTCAGATAGTTCGTTTAAGTTTAATGTTCCTGCCATCCATCCTGATGTGTTTGTATACAATAAACTACTTAAATGAACATCCAAGCCTCAACGTCTTCTTAATGCACATAAGAAGAGGGACAGATAGCATGAGAGGAGTACTTAGCAACAGCTGAGGAGTACTTAGCAACAGCTTTGCTGCTAGTAGTGTAAAATATAAGAGTATTCAGCATGTCTATGCAAGGAAAAGAGATTGACAATCAACTTCAGAGACAATTACAGTCAGACAGTGAAAAGACTAAAAGTTTACTTTGTATAATTTTTAATGTGACATTATGTCTAGCATCAGGAAACTTGGCATTCAGAAGTTCCAGTTCAAAGCATGTCAAGCTACATAACGGTAATTTTCTAGGACTTCTTAATATGATATTTCTCTCTCTCTCTCTATGACCCACTTCTGCAAATCCACAGAGAAAAATCTGAAAAGTCAGCTACAGGGCAAAATGTTACAAGCTCATCATTTTTCTTGGGAAATAAGTATGAGTTTACTGCCTTGTGTGCTCATCGTGTATTAAACATAATTCTGAATGAAAAATGTGAAACCATCTATATTTCTGTAATGCCACTATAGCTACCCCCATACAGAGTAAAATGTAAAAATGTACTATTACAAAATGTATCAGTTTTTTCAAAATGTCAGGACAGGGATTTGCAGCACTGTTGTTGATTGCACTGGAAAGCCTAACATTAGATGTTTAAACTAACATTAGATGTCTAACTGTAGAAGACATGGCTTTGACAATGCAAATTTCAGGAACATTCGGAGGAGTTCAATAGGTTGAAGTACATGAAAAAATAATCTTCTGACTATATATTGTCCACGTACTGTTCATTTGATAAATCTTGTTGAAGTCCATGCTACATAATTAAGTCCTGAAATTGCTACAGTTTTTGACAAAGTTTTGAGCCCCAGGGTCTAATAAAATCCGTGTAGGGACTGTGTAGAGCCTACATGGATTGTATCCATGTTCGTGGTCACAGTTCCCCCTCAGCTGCACACCATGCATATTAATGATGGTGTGTTGCTGAGGGACAGCAGAGGAACATGAGGAATACGGTTATTGAATCAGTGTAGGGAAAAGTGTAGTGCTTACCATGGCTGCAGAGGAGTATGAGACTTCCTGCTATGTCCTTTCTTTTATTTTTCTTTTATATTTTTCCTTTGTTTTATTTTTATGTTTTTTTAAAAGCAAGTTTGCAAAGAGCAGAGTACAGCAATGCCAAGCTGCACTCACATATAAGATAACAGACACCTGCCAGACATCTAAAAATAGAAACCAGATGCAATTAATTATTTAATTAAAGGTGTGTTTAAGCTTGTCTTACCATATGTTCATGGCGTGACGTGGTGCTCTGCACTGGTTATAGGTAGCTCAGTGGTATATGTGAAGGTATACAGGATTTATTAATATCCTCATAGCTAAATGGGTAGAGTTACAGCTTCATGTGCAGTAGGTCCAGGGTTTAAATGCATGGAAGGAAGAATATGTATTTAATTTTGATATACATATTATGCATTTTTTTTAATAAAAGATGGCCCCATGTTGCTCTACTGAGCTCTGCTCAACTATGCTGAGACCTGCTAAGCACTGCATAAACATAGTAATGGCTGCCAGTGTTTGTGCACTGTTCGGCTCTGCTTGGCTGGTTTGCATGCTGCTAAGCTCCACTAAGACTATGGTTCTCTGAGTTTTCACACTTCTCAGCTCAGCTACACTTGTTTGCACGGTGGTAAGTGACACACCACTTTTTTGAATGTTTCCCAGTAACATGTAAGGGTGGGAAAACAGCCTATATTAAGCCCAATAGGTGGAAATACAGCAGAATCCATTGGAGTTATATCACTGATAGTGTACTAGGGCTGGCTTTGGTGAAGGTGTGCACTTTCTGGCACAGCATTATGGCATTCTGGAGCCCAGGGTCATGGTTGGGCTCCTCGTACAAAACCATGCTGACAGGCTGCTGCAGGGCAATTTCCAGGGCTCAGAGTGTAAGATGAAGGCCTGGGACCAGCTGTCCAGAGAACGCACCAGTGTCACTGGTATCCCCTGCACAGGTGAGCAGTGTCATCACACCATGATGACCTGAAAAGATGGAAGAGGGGACTCTTGGACACCTGGGAATGCCCACAAGTATGTAACTACTTTTTCCTCTGTTTTACCAACATGTACTCTGAAAGTCTGCAAAACTGGTATGCATAATGGTGTGCTTCTTTCCCAGCAGCTGCAGCTGAGAGCACTCACAATGTCGAATAGCATGTTGGATGCTTGACCAGGTTGTGCCATGAGCGTGGTGAGTACGGATGTATTATGCTAACTGCAATAAAGTATATACCGTAAAGTTTATAGTGCAATAAATGTGGACATAGAGCTGTATTACAATAAATAAATAAATAATATCAATTGTACTGCAATAGAAACAGGAAACAATACCAATAACTGCATTAAAGTATATGCAGGAAAGTTTGTGGTGCAATAATGTTGAACTAGAGCTATATTGCAATAAATGAATAATGCCAACTGTACTGCAATAAAAACATGAAACAATACCAATAACTGCATTAAAGTATATACAATAAAGTTTGGAGTGCAATAAATGTGGAATTAGAACTATATTGTAATGAATGAATAATGCCAACTGTAGTGCAATAAAAACATGAAACAATACCAATAACACCAAGGAAAATGGTGTACATCAGGATTGGGTTGTAACCATTACAGTAGAGCTGTATGCATTGAGGCTGTAAGATAAGGAGATGCAGTCAAGTATAACACTGTAATAGCTGTAGAATGCAAATGTAATGGCTGCAAATTGTATTGGTTAACTCATATAAGTACTGTTCAAGGCTGTCTCTAGCCCAATATTGGTCACATAATGCTCTTGTCATCCACAGACCTCAGGTAATAAAGGTATATGGGTGAGGCAACCCACTCCATGAGCTGATATTGTTTGATGACTTCATAGATATGATACTGAAATACAGCTTACCTACTATCTGTGTGATGCTTGTATTTCATGTGTGTGCATTGTACTGTCATTGCAGTCTAATATAACACTGCAGTAGTACTACCAGGTCATAGTTTGGTTTCAGGTGAGCTCTAGGCAAATATCAGTCAGTCAGTAATCAGCAGTGACTCAGTATCTCAGTTTGTTAAATGTTCTGTATACAGTTCATTTTGCCACACACTGTCCAGGGTTCAAATCCAATGGTATGTAGCAGTAAATACTACAGTAGCAGTCATGTAATTCTCACATTTTCTCTCTCCACAAGAACTACAGGTAAATGTGTGAGGTAGCCCATATTATGAGTAGATAATTATGTGTTTAGATGTCACAGACTGTTAAAATCGTTAGCAAGAATGTGGTCCCGGTATGGCTGTATGCCTGGAGTGTTTGTTAAAAGTTGCTGCAATCAATTAATACATTCTATGCAGATGTCTCCTGCAGTCACTGCTTTTGGGTTCTATTCCCATGCCTGCCAACCAAGGCATGGCAGCTGTTTAGTGTCTGACTGTACACATACATGTCTCTCAAGTGTCACAATTTCACGTTATATAATTAATAGTGTGTAATACATCTGTCACAGGTTCATCGTGGAAATGATTACCTAGATTGCAAAGTATCACCAAATCAGCCCACAGAACACCTTGGTAATTATATAGGTACACCTGATGTGCAAATGTTCTGTGTAGTTGTGCACCCACAGTTGTTACTGCTTGGCCCATAGTGTCCTATGCAAATAGCTTGAAAGTTATGTATGTGCTACATCAGCTATAGGAGACTTGTAGCCACTGTACACATAAACAAAATACAGACCTGTAAAGCAGATAGTAGTACAGCTGTCAAGGAAATAACCAGAAATGTTACTAATGGACTGTTTTTCTCTATCTCCTCACCCCTTATCTTCATTTATTTCTTATTGTTATTCATTAGTTATGGCTTAGTACTAACATATGTTATTACATTAACTGTACTTTGGGACATGCATTTTATTATTGTTATGCATTATAATGTTTGCATATTAACATATCTTGTCAAATTACCTATTTTTGTTGGTGTTACTGTTACTGGTATCCTGTTACCATACTGACTGTTCTGTCATTTATTGCTGTGTTTCACAAAATATGCATTGATATGTAATTGGGTTATTTCCAATGTTCTACCATGCTGTTATTACTAACAATGATTTGTTCACAACTAACCTATACTTATTGCTATACCTCCATTACCACAGCATGTCAGGGTAGGCAGGTTCTGGATGATCTGCCTACCTTGCCTCAACCGGCTGTGGCACCGGGTCCTGGCACGTCTGGAACCCAGACTGCTAGTGACCCCTCCACTGCCCCTGCACCACCTGCGGCATCACATGGGACCACCTCAGGGGATGGGGCCCAGCCTCCCTGGGAGCATTGGAGGTGGAGGTGTTATCACCCAGGATCAACTGAAGTCATAGTGTGCAGGATTGTTCATCGGAGCTATGAATGCCACCTGCGCTGGATTGAGGGCATGCTGGCCAACCTGGTGGGGCAGCCTCACCCTGGCATCCAGCCTCCAGTGCAGTCATCCTTGGGGCAGTGAAGGAGTAGTGTCAACAGTTCCATGGGTGGGGACATGAGTCATGATGCTGCCATCTGGAGGCACGTTCAACCTGGATTCCACAATACCCTCCCCATCCAAGGTGTTCACCCATCTCATGTGTCACACACTGCCCCTGTTTGCTGTCTTTTCTGTCTACGAATGCATCCTCTCCTACCCAACTTACCTACTCACATGTACCTAAGCCCCTTCCCCAACATTCCACTCTCACCTTAATAAAAACAAATGGGCACCTGTCTCAAAAAAAAATATTGCCCCATCTATAGCTCTCCATTTTGCACACACATCCACTGGACACAAGTAATTTGGTCCAATTGGCTTGACAGCATAGTTGTGTTGTCCTCAACCCTCTCTCTGGGGTTTCAGAGTTCAAATTCATCAACAAAATTTGTCAAAGTGTACAGCTGGTGTACAATAAATGGATAGCTATGGTTCTTTCCTACACCCTTCCCGCACATCCCTACCTGCCTTTCACTATGTTTTCCCCTGCTTGCCCCCATTTCACCACTTTCCTATCACCCCTTTTTTTCTTTTCTTTATATGTATTCAGGACGGAGCTGCATGGTGTGCCGCTTCACGCAGCTTCACTTAGCTCAGCTAAAGAGAGTTCTAATGTGTATACCTGTTGATAACACTGTAAGTCACATGTACCAAATAAACAACTCTGCCATGTTTCAAACCCAAGCCCATTGCACTTGCAGCACACTTCATTAAGACCACCATACCATGCAGATCTTAATTAAAACAGGTGTTTTCATCAAAACATCATGATTGCCACTTACAGTCATTAGGCGTGTCTCAGCAGAGCTGTGTGCCAACTGCATCAAGCAAGCTGGAATTAAAAATTAATGGGAAAATGGTAGTGTACCTTGGACTCTGGTGCAATAATACACCACTAGACAGCCAAAGACATAAAAATGGATGTGTCAGACCTGTAATATCAGGTAAATGTGCCCTTGTATCAGCAACATGTAGAAAGTCACCTGCTAAGGCAGCAATGGAAAAGAACATGTTCAACTTGGACGCTGGTGCAGAAATACAGCCATAGAAAGCCATGCACATACTGACGGATGCAATGTGTGTCACAGCCTGTATGCCTGCACATATACCTTGCAAATACAGTTGCTGTAGCAGTGACTAAGCCTGCTAAATGCCTTTCATGCAGTACGTTTTGCCAAACCTAGTCCTGGGTTTAAGTCACGTCTTGTGTTGCAGTTCAGTTACATTATTGTGAAGGCAGCAATTAATGATTGAGTCATGCAATCTTTATCCGAACAGGTCACTGCTAATTAATGAACTACTATCCAGTTTTGCAAGTCAAAGGCCTGCAGGTGGGGACACACTACACATATCTGTATAGTATAACTATATGTTGCCTACAACTCTGTTATTGGCACTGTTGCGTAACAGATGCACCTTAATCACATGCCTAAATTAGACTGCAAAGGATACCCTTACCCTGGCTCTGCAGTAACAACAGGGCTGACATAGCTGCCACAGTTACATGTACAACTTGTTGTCCTCCAAAGTTTTCACACACACCCCCCATGTGTTCTGGGCTGCAGCTGCAGCATGTAGCACACATACCTGTATGTAAAGGTAGCTACTACAGACCTACCATATCTCCCAACCCCCTAGCACAAGGAATACAGACACAGCCATACTTAATGGGGGGGGGGGACAAAGGTCTAGAGATTGGGACATGTTTGACAATTTGTTCCTACATTGATAGTAAGTTGATACAATAACATCTATTGCATTGGCATACATATTCAGAGGGGTATGAAGCGCATTGGCATACATATTCAGAGGGATATAAAGTCTGACACTCAAATATGTGTCTTCCATTACTGACCTCAACCCAGAATGTTTGCCAGTGAATTGCCAGATGACCACAATGTCATGAGACATTGACCACACATGAGGCAAAACTGTGGACATACTCCATAAATCTCTACAGCTGACAATTATGGTACCTACCCTCTCCAATGCTGTAGTCTCCACAGCTTAGTAATGTCCATCTTAACAGCTAAGAAAGGATCCCAGGTCTACATGAAGGCCTTATATATTGCACTGTGGTGGCATGTCATTGGCGAATGATAATGTAATTCAGCTGTTTTGGCTGCAATTACCATATCAGAGCCACAGATTGGTGCAGAGGCAATTACCTACTAATGAGCAGTACCTTAAAAAGGCAAGCAGCTAGTTATGGGGAACAAGTCTGTATGAGACTCACCTCACACAGAGAGCATATTTTCAAAGGATTACCGGAAGCAAAGTGCAACAGAGGAGTACTGCACTCATCCAGGTATGTAAATGGTTTCTCCATATAACAGGATACAGATGGGAGGATGGAAGTATAGGGAGTAGGGGTCACAGCAGTAAGCCTGTCTTAGATCTATGGTAATGACATACCATTGATACTCAGCTGTCATACACCTACAGGTGTGCCTTTCACATGTCCCTGATTTCCACTCACATCTTATCTCTGTCCCTCTTATTCCCTCCTACAATGGTTGGCTGTTGTAGGGAAGCTAGTGAATTAAATGTAAAATATAGTGACAATAAGTAAGGGTGTATACTCCTGTAATGTCAGACGATGTACACTTATTCAGCTGCTCTCATTCTGTCAATGTCTCACATAAATAGTTCTAACATTTAAAAATTGTCCCTAATGTCCTCTGGCTAAGTCCATGATCCTGTTTACATTGTTCCCTGTCTGGCTGAGAGCTATGCCTAACATAGCTGTCAACCTGTTATAGCAAGATATCTGAAAAAAAGCCAAAATTAATGGAGGGACAAAGGCCCAACATTAAGGACACTAATTATTGCTCATACAAAGTAAGAAAGTGAAAAGAATAACATATATTACAATAGCATAACTGTGTTCTGAAGAGTATGACATCTTAAACTCAGATGTCTATCTTTATTTTCTGACATCAGCCTTCATTGATTGGCCAACCTTTTGTCAGAAATCTGAAATTTTGTGTGAAAATGACAAAAACTATGAGGCAAACATCTTGACATTCTGCAAACATCTGTATAGTTGAGAGGTATGATGCCTACAGGGAACATATACAACAGCAGTTTTGCACTGTTTTCTGTCATTGTGGCACACTGGTGTTGCTAGAGTGTCCCCATATAGTGGATGTAATAGCACACTGCTATTTGCCTGGCAGTGGCCGTATGACATATTAGTGGGAGTTTGCCCATAGGGGACACACCACAGTAGACTGCAGTACTGAGTGTAGGAACAGATAGCAGAATCTGTCACAGCACACAGGGACATACCCCAGTATTGCTACTATCTTGGTGGTATCCACACATGTAGTGTGTTGCCAGACTGTGGGGTATGACGTGTGAGGGAGTAGTGGATAGTGCAGGCCCTTATGGGTGTGCAGGATCCGTACTTAGTGGATGTCCACATATCTGGTCCTGTAATGTGTTCCCCTTTTGTTGTCTTTCAGGAACCATGTACCACAGAAGACATGCCCCCTTCTCAGATGCAGAGAATGACATAATAGTAGATGAACTGAGATAGCACCATCAGATCTTGTTGTCTGAGGGGAGGCATAATCGGGAACAGTGGGAAGCATTGTGGGCAGACTTTGTGTGGGATGTCAATCAGTCTGGCCAACAGGACAGGACCTATAAGCAGGTCTGACACAAGGCCACAGGCATGCTGAATGTTGCATGATGAAGGGCATCTGATGTTGCCAGAGCTCGTGCTACCACCGGGCCTATGTGACACAACAACCACTCTTGGCCACAGAGGAATTCCTGGTGAACCTAGGAACACACTACAGCTCCCAGGCATCCATCACACCATACATCGTGGAGATGGGTGCCACTGTTTCCACAGCAGAGGAGTGCCCAGGTAAGCATACTGTATTTATCAGTGTAATACTGTATCAGGCATTGTGGCAGGCTGTATATACCTGTACATGTGTGTCAGGTCTGTCTGCATTGGTGACAGGAGTTGGGGGTTACGCTCAGTTGTGCACACATACTCAGAATGTCAGCAATACAGCCATTATTACAGTAACTACTGTACATGTGAATATATGCACATTACCTTGTAGTGCTCCAACATTTGGTGGTGCTGAAAATAACTCTCCCTCACCTTTTTATAGTTCTGTCAGGTGTGGCCCAGGTCTCTGGTCCTGTACCTGGTAAGTGTGATACTGTTTTCTGTGTATCATATATACCCTATGAAATTTAAGGACTGCCATATTGCCCGATGTACAAATGCTGTGTTTAGCCAAAGTAGAATATTTGTATGCTCCATTCATATAGTTCATAGACTGGGTAATCACAGGTGTGTATTTGAACGACTATCAACATATTTGCACTTATAGTTATGAGTGGCTACAGCTACACAGCCTGGTATACATGAGGCAATTACTTCCAGATGCTAGTTCAGACACAAAAGGGACATGCTACATACCTGAGGCAGTAACACTAGCACTGACATATCATTCTCAAGATAGGTGTACTGGGTTTTATATGTAGTTCTATCACATATAGTGTCATATTGCATACCTTACAAGCAGATTGTACTGGCAACTTTAACTGGATGTGGCTGAAGTGCATGTTATAAACGGCTTGACTTGTCTGTGTATGTTAGTGTGAGGTTGTCTGTTGTGCATGGGAGTGGAGATGAGATGATGTGAGATTGGTAATGCAGTTGTGGATCTTCATTTGTATGACTCTGTGTAGATTACCATACATAAAAGTGCAGGTAGTAATATACTCCTTTTGTCTTGGTTTTTAAGGGTGACTGGGGGGTTTGAGGTCTTTTCCCCTCACAACTTGATGTCAATGTCTCAATGGACTCTGATGAAGATGGTGGCCATAGTGAGGCACAGGTGGGGTTGTCAAGGGCTGAATCTGTCCCAGAGGTTGACATCCCTCTTCTGTCCCCATTGTCATCGCACACAGTCAGTATGTCCACACATACCCAGTCACAAGAGGTCACAGATATTGGACAGTCAGAGGGTGGTGGCATTGAACAGGGCAGTGTGGCAACTATGGCATCAGTGAGAGTAGACACTGGTGATAGCCAGAGCGCTGGTGAGGTTCCACACAGGCAGATTGACAGGGGTGCTCATAGGAGAACTGCTGTCCATCCACCACCTGTTGCAGGTGTCAGATCATGGGTCACTCAGCACAGGTTTCCGGCCATCATGGAGGCACAGGCATGTTCTAAATGCAACACCAGATGGATGCTTAGGGTTATGGATGCAGCACAGTCTGACAGCTGTGACTGCCTCCACTGCATTGGGGACACCCTGGATTGGTTTACTGATGCAGTGGACAGACAGTGGGCTGAAACACTGTCTGTCTTGGACCTCACATTGCCTGTGCTGGAACATCTCGCTGGAGTTGGGTGTGTTGGACACGTGGACATAGGTCAGCAACACCATTTGCTGAGTGTCCATGTGGCCATGCACAGTCACGCTTCCATAGTGGCAGCAACTCCAGCGCTACAGAGGGAACTGTGCTGTCCACACCATGACATGACAGGCCATGGGCATGTGGTCCTGGGTAGTCCCCTGGAGGACACAGCCCCAGCCGACAGCAGTCACTGTCAGGTACTAGCACCACATCTGACCTTGGGCATGGTGGTGTCAATGCTACTCCTGGCAGAGCCAGTTCCCATGTCCGTGGCCAGAGACAGTGATCTTTCCACTCTACCATGTATGGTCCACAGCTGTCCAACATACACACGTGTAGGGCTAGCACTGGGCTTGACTGTGTACATGCACACACTCACACACCACTGCCACATGCAGTCACCAACAGATACACATGGCACCTCTCCATGGTCCATCTAACCCACACCCCTTCCTGACTCACACACATGCTGTCAACTGTTTGGCACAGCCTAGGCCTCCAGCACCTCCACACCACACCCTGTGCATGTGATGATACCTGTGCCACATCCCTGCCATCTGTGCCATCAATGTAGGGAAATGCTACTATGTGTCTGATGCATAGCGTATCTATATTACTTGACATGTACTTGTGTAGTGCAGTATTGTTTTGTCATGTCACTTGTTGTGGGCCACAACAGGTATTGTATGTTGGCATGTGTCATGACTATACATCACACTTTGTGTATCTTTGTTGCATGATGTTGGACTGGTGATAGTGTTACAGAATGACAGGTGTGTCATGGACCTGTGTATGTTTCTGTTCTGGGAGTATAAGGGGATAAGCTATGGACACATGGTGGCAATACAATGGCACAGGATGGCATGCATGGCAGCACAGCAGACATATAACATGAGCAAGGTACAGCAGTATAATTGCATGGCTCCCTAGGTGCATATGTGTAGAACAGTCTATGAGGGACAATGGAGGCAGTCAGCGTAATCATGCATTCATACTTTGTGATAAGGTCTGCTACCCTTGCTACATGTCACCTAGATTTTCTGAACTTACAAATGTGGAAGGTGTGGCAATGAAGATGACACATCTACAAATATCCTGTGTTCGGGTCAGACAGGTTGTGGACATCAGTTATGATTATGTAGACAAGGGCAATTTTGGGCCAGCAGCTAGTCACAGCACCATAAAATGCATAATCATTGCATGGAGATAGCCCATATGAGCATGTCTGTGGTGCTGCAAGGAGATATATTTACATGCACACACAGAGTTGGCTGGTGTGAGATTAAAACCCCTACCTATCTACTATTACACATTAGAGCTTGCAGCATTTATCACATGTGCCACAAAGGTCACCTGATATTATACTGTCTGCCAGCGCTCTTAAGGTAGATGACTTCAGAGGCCTTGTAGAGGAGGACAATGTAGAGGCCAGCAACTAGTCACAGGGTCATAAAATACATAAACATTGCATGGAGATAACCCATCTGGGCATGTCCACAGTGCTGCAAGGAGATATATTCACACACAGAGTTGGCTGGTGTGAGATTAGAACCCCTACTTATATACTATTACACTCTATAGCTTGCAGTACTTATCGCATGCACAACAAACTTTATCTGATATTAGTCTGTCTCCCAGTGCTCCTAAGGTGGAGGACATCAGCAGGCCTTGTAGAGGAAGGCAATGTAGAGACCAGCAGCAAGTCACAGGGCCATAAAATGTGCAACCATTGCACAGAGATAGCTCACATGGGCATGTCTGTAGTGCTGCAAGGTGATACATTTACATACACAGAGTTGGCTGATATGAGATTAGAACCCCCACCTATCTACTATTACACAATACAGCTTTCAGTACTTATTGCATGTGCCACAGGTTACGTCTGCTGTATATGAGATTGCAGGCACAGTACTTGTGGAGTATGCAAAGTAGCCTTGTGTTAGCATGTGTGGCCTGCAGACTGATATTGCTTGGTATTGTTATTGTATCTAGTGTCCTAGGAGTGAGATACCTGTTAATATTCCTGCTATGTGTGTACAGTTACCAGTATGGCCACATGTGGCTGTGTGCAGTAAGATAGGCAACCATGTGGCCAGGGACAATATGGCCTGTACAAGGCATGTGTTGAAACCATTTTACATTACAACCCCTGCTTACCTGTGTCTGTCTACAAGGTGACATTCTGCAGGCACAGGGATCTGTGGGTGAGTGGATTATGTATTATTGCGGCCTTGGTCTAGTAGTTCCTTCGGACAACTGTTGTGATGTTTAAGTGCAGATAACCTCAGCATTCTGAGGGTATGTGGGGATATACTTACATACACACACACACACACACACACACACACACACACACACACATGAATGCACACACACACACAGATACACATATGTATATATATATATATATATATATATATATATATATATATATATATATATATATATAGGTGTGTGTGTGTGTGTGTGTGTGTATATATAACAGGGATGTCTCTGTAAATGATGCTGTGTGTGTACGTTACATAAATGTGTTAGGTAGATATATGTGGAGAGTCTATATATATAGGTATCATATGTATATGTGATACATACTGACAGATACACTAATCATGTGTGAGGGAGATAGGGACAGGCAGATATGTATATGTAGCTGTCTGTATGTACAGATATATTTCCACATGGCAGGTCTTTGTGAGGAAGAGGCAACAGACTTGCGCTCAGGTTAGCTAAGTGTAGGAGCATGCCCAGTGGGACTGTCAGTACTTACCAGGTGACTCCAGGCCAGAGCTACCTGTACTCCAGTCTGGGTTTTTTGTGCTGCAGACATTGGCTGCTAGACCTGTTTCCACAGTACAGCACTTCTTTGAAATTGTCCAAGGCTGTGTGCTCTACTTAATATGTGACTGGGGTTCATAATGTAACACCACACACAGGGTGACAGTCTGCATACCTCTCACTGTACATGTTTATGCAGAATGTCCAGCATTTCACCCCATATGTCTGGTCTGTTCCTCATACATTTGTGGTGTTCCATTAACATATTGTATAATGCAGTCACTGAATTTTACTAACTACTGACACATTTAAGTGACAGCCTTTACATCCTGTAGCTCTTCTGTTCTGTTGTAACCTGCTGTTATACTAGTCACCTTCTAGGTTAATCAGAGCTTGTGTAATGTCTGTCTGTAGTTCTGCCCTTTGTCCCCCAATTCTCTCTGACATTGTCCAGCTTTCTTGCAGTAACAGATTGAGGGGTATGACAGTCTGTGGGAATATCGCTATAAGAGTACCTCACATGAAAAACATGTGGATGTTGCCAGATTCAAACCATGAACACCATCATCCATACTAACATCCTAGTCCAGTGAGCCACACCAGCCGCCAGGCAGAGAGATGTCATTCCTCACACAATCAACAGCATGCAGACATACATTGTCACCACTGCATTATATGAAACATACAACATGTGGTCAGGTTCTATGCTACAGCCCTGGAATTGGCTGGTTTGCTGATATATCATTGCAGGCTTACTGTTACAGCAGTTGTACGGGAACACTGATGTGTTGGGGGTGGGGGATAACCAGTCCATGCTCTGCTGGCATAGACAGTTGTGCTGTCATGTGACCACACCGTTTGCCATCTACCTTGAATAATGTAGTGGATTTTCCAGCCATGTGGCCTAGTGCATATTATGGAGCACATACTATTGGACAGAGTACCTTTTGTCCCAAGTGGGTGCTAGATCTCTCCAAGTACCCCAGTAGCCCACTATATTCCCTTGCATACATGCGGAAGGTCCATATTCTAGTACCCCTTACAAGTGGTGTATCAGTGAGTTGCTTACCTTGCAAATGCAGCAGTTGACAGACCTGTAGTTCAGGGCTGACTCTGATGCACACAGTACACAGCCAATACATTGTTAGGTACAGATTGTGTGGGCTGGCTGACATCATTTTTACTATATGTATACAAGTCGGAGTAAGGTGTCAGTCTCTAGGGCCCTAGGTTGTCAGTGCATGTGCTATGCATTGTCTCTTGGCCAAGACCAGGGCATACTGGACATGCCTATGTCTGCCTACAGGGACATCCTCAGGAGTTTCCTCATCTGAATCCCCTTATAGGTGTGGCTGTGGGGGCCTAGGCAGTGGTGGGGAGCTGTGTATCCCTTCTCTTTGCTGATCCTACTGCAGCTATTTCCACAGGTTCATACTGTGTAGCATGGCACATAATGTGAACATCTGTGCATATGTTGCTGGAGAGTACTGCAGGGCTCCACCAGATATATCAAGGCACTGAACCATGACTTCAGCAGCCCAAACACATACTCTATGATGTTCCTAGTTTATGCATGTGCCTCATTATGGCATTCTTCTGTGAGTGTGTGTGCATTTCTGATGGGTGTCATCATCCATGATTCTAGTGCATAGCCAGCATTATCCAGTAAATGGCTGTGACAGATGCCCCCCCTAGCAAACATCTGGTACAGCTTTGATGCGTGCCAGATATAGGAGTCATGATAACTGCCAGGGCTGCCAGCACACACAATCATCATAATGCATGGGGCATTGCACATGACCTGGCAGTTGATGGAGTGATACCCCTTGTGGTTGGTGTAGATTCTACCCTCCTCACCGGGTGGTGTCTTGATGAATCTGAGTGCAATCTATGGCACCCAGTACTTCAGAGTAGTGTGCTACATGGTAGAAGTGTTGCATACTGCTGCCCCTCTCCCCAGGGGTGTGGGAAAAATAAATGTGCTCACTGGCATATGTGGTAGCATAGCATCCAGCTCATGCAGCCCCTGGAAGGTTACCCTAGGCCTGAACACTCTTCTCCTATTAAAAGTCTAGGCCTATTGTCAGCCAGAGCAGCAGCAGCATTGACCTCAGCATCTAACACATACAGATGTAGCAGACCTGCAGCAGCCTCTAAAATTCCTTTAGTTAAAAATCCCAAATCCCAAGTCTGTACTTCACTGGTGCAGAATATGGGGGTGAAATCAGATTGTATGGTGTATGCAACCTTTATAGTGCTCTGCTGTAGGTGCAGCCTGTGTAATTAGCTACCTATGATGCATTCCACCTGCCAAGTACATCATTACGGACTGTTAATGGCCCTAGTTTAATTGAAACAGGGGTCATCAGTAATTAATATACAAATGGCTTTCTCAGACAATTTTTCCTTTTTGGGCAGTCTTCCTCGCTCAGCACTGTGGCGTGCCACACAAACATGCACCGTGAAGGTAAACAATCTTCAGCAATCACTGCATACACCCCCATGAAAGGTCACGCTCAGCATGGCAGCCTGCCATGCAAACACACTGAAACACGTGCCCTGAAGGTAAACAAAGCTTAGCAGCCATTGTACACACCCCCCTTCTGGGCACAGCTGGTGCTGTGCAAACAGGCACCACTGAGCTCCAATCAGCTTACAAGTCCTCAGACACATACCCCTCCTTGATGTCAGCTACCTCTTCTCTGGACACCAACACGGTTCTGTGCCTACATGGATGGGATCTGCGGACACAGATATCCATTTTTGCTATTCAGTAACTCCCCTCATTTGCATAGGGATCCATGCACACAACCTGGAAACTACACGGTTCCAGGCCCTGCCTAATTGGCAACAGCACCATTGTAAATTTTCCACTCAGGGTCCTATAATACATTACTGTCACATACTAATAAATTTGTTTTTTACACCCTTTTTTATTTATTTTTTTGCATTACAGCATGTTGTGCAAACATACCCACATCATTAAAAAACTAAAATTATTTTTAATTATTTCCCATACAGTTTTGGATACATGGTGGATAATTTTGCACATATCTGTGTCTGCTATGCTGTTTCTGCCCATTGAACTACACTTTTGCAGCCCCTGTTGCCTGTTTAAAATCCTGTACATGGAATTTTTCTGTGTACATTATGGACACCAACATGGGGTCTGCAGGACTGCCTATCCGCTTGTTGGATCACTCTACCTCCCTCATTTGCATGCAGTTCACCTGCTTATGAGGTGATATGCAAGCCATGTATACTTCCATGTAGGCGCATGCGTGCATGCCCCCCAGCCCTGTTTACTGGATCACAAACCTGCTTACTTTTGTGTACACAGTGTGGCATGATGCCTACACAGACAAAAAGTCCATATAAGCTTTATTAAATTCCCCCGTAGGCTTATTAAACTTTTGGTATTACCCCAGAAAGATGGGCATTTTAAAATAAGATATTGTTTTTTCTGTGTACCGCTTGTCCAAAACAAGATGTAGTTAACATATTGCCACATTTTGTCCTATTGCAAACACCTTCCAAACAGTATAGAAACTCTATGTGTGTGATTAACTCAGAAAAGATCTTCAATGAACCTTTGTCAGATAAAAAGGTCTCTAGCCATTTATTTTAAATCATTTACTACAATTGTTCTTGCTACTTTTTAAGTAAAACTTCTACAAAGTTTCAAAGAAAGAAACCAGTCCATGCACTCTACAGATATTTTATTACATGCCAACTAATATTGCTGAAGTAGAAATAGAAATGAAAATTCCCAGAACTAAGTGGGATGTCATTATTCCTGATACAAACATCATTACTGAGGCAGTGGATATAAAACTCAAAGTTATGTATATACACCAAACAATGAAGACTACACAATTTGTCAACGAGTTTTCCTCACCCTATTAAATAATAAAAATAAACAATATTGACTTTGCGACCAGCTCTAATAACAAATAAGGAGCACACATCAACATTACCAAACTATAAACAACTGGGCAGTGTGACAAAATGCTCACCTTCATCACAGTATCTTTAATAACTTCAACACATCTTCCAAACTAGACTTAGTTTAGACTTTAGTTAACTAGACTAGTTAGATTACTCACCACACACGTACTAGCAGCCTCCCACTGGTCACTAACCACAACTTAATACCACCATGCAGTGCAATACCACTCGCATGATCCAAAAGAGAGTACCAACTGAGCTCAAAGGGAGATAAAAAGAAGGGCCCTACTATCTTCACAACAACTAGGGCCTTTCTTCCACCTCACATCCTGCTGACAATTTGGGAAGGGGGGCAGGCAACACAATCTGCAGTACCAAAAAGAACTCAAGCCCTTTTAACCTGGCTTTATATAACCTCCTTCCCCCTTCTCTGCCTGTCCTGTGACCTCACACCACTGCCCTCCCCCCATCAATCTCCCATCCCATCCTATCCTAAATTAAAGCGACAGCCCTGGGACAAATCAGTATACCAAGTAAACTCCATTTCCTACTGAGTTTTCCAGTCCCAACTAAATAATGCGAATTAAAAACACTCATGACTATGCAACTAGCTTTATTAACAAACAAGACTCACACATCAACATTACCAAACCATAAACAACTTAGCAGCGTGTTACAGAGCACTCACTTTCATCACCGTCTCTTTAATAACCTCAAGACATCTTCCAAACTAGGCAGCGTGTTAGACCACTCACCAGATACCTACTACCAGTGTTCCACTGTTTGCTAACTACAACTTAATACCAAAGGCAGCGTAATACCATTTGCAGGATTATAAAAGAGTGCTAAATGAACTCTAACAGGGGAAAAGAAGAGCCCCACCACCTTGCACAACTATTAGGGTCATTATTCAACCCACCAGGCTGCTCATCATTTCCACCTTCTAAAAGTTCAAAATTTATCTTCCAAATAACTCCTGCAAAAATAATAACAGATGCACATTAAGCATATCTAACTCGATATCACTAAGATATACACCATCTCTATGGAACCAGGCTGGATCTTTATCTGCAAAGTTACAATGATCAAGTACCAAAAACCTAAAGTACCACTCTGTGATTAAAAAAAAACTCCTAGTAATCTCCATTGTCTTAAAGTTATCAGCACTCCTCCAAATTAACCTGAGAACTGCAGCCAACAAAATAACCTTAGCCGCTGGTAAATGCTGAGAAATCACTAACAGAGCTTGAACATTCTAAATTGAAATGTTTTAACACAACAGTTTACTATTGTGCATTTTCTTTACAAGGGTTAATTGTCACAATAAGTGTTAAAACATGCACATCTCATGTCTGGGTGTTGGATCGGCTTGCACAAAAGTACTATGTGAAAAAAGGGTGGAGGCTTAACTCTATACATTTGTCTCAGGCCTAAAAATTCCTACCTGCAGGACTAGCAAGGATATTGGAGAACTCACCTTTGTGCTCATAAGGAAAATGAAATCAGGAAAAGCAACAGGCTCAAATGAGGTTAAAGTAGATTTGGTGAAGAAGATAGGTGAGTTACTTGAAAAATGGCACCTGAGGTTACTCATAGCAGTATGGAATGAAAGGTGTATATCAGATGACTGAAGGAGATGCATTCTAGTGGGGTTTGTTCACAAGTGTGGGCAATATAGAGGTATTAAACCCCTATCACACTGTATGAAAGTGATGGAGAGGGTGATTGATTGGTCTACTTGAAAAGACCGAAAGCCCACTTACACGAAGACGAAAAGACCAAGACGACATCACCGAATCTTCATTTAAATGACTCCTCACATAACCAACAATTTACCCAGGAAAAGGAAACAAACACCAATATCTTCTCCAAATTTACAAACCCAAACTACCTGCAGGTCAGGTATTGTACTCCTGGAGTATTGCCAAAGTATGGAATAATCTACCTCCTTCTATCCACTTACAACAATACCCTTTTAACTTTAAAAGTGCACTACACAATCATCTTCTCACCAAGTGGACTTGTAACAGTTCAGTTACCCATTTTGCCATTACTTAACTATAATTTAATCCTGAAACTGTTTAATTCAGCTTTTGCTAAAAGTTTTCTTTTTACTTCCTAACTTTTATATATTTTACTCCTCCTATTGCTTCTTCTTAGCACCTTGCCATGCCTCCCCCTTTCCCCTTCTTTCCACTTCTTTATTTCCTCTTCCTTCCCTCCTCTCTCTACTTACAGTAAATGTTTTTATTTTTTATATTACTTTTCCTCTTCTACCTCTCATTCTGTCTCTCTTACTCTTACCGTTCTTCCTCCCCCTTTTGCGTTTACAATCTAACATCCTCTATGGCTTTCTCATATGTTATATTCATATATTCTAATAGGCTGTTCTATTTTCATGCCATAGCTATATGCTTTTATTGATGCTTATTACACTCTAATCTTGGATTATTTCTGTTTTTGCTTGGTATTATATCATGTTATTTTGGTCCCTCTATACTATAACCACGTTCATCCTTTTTGCATTATCTCTGTATTTTGCAGGTTTATGTCATGCTATGTAATTTCTATGAAATGTTTTTGAAATGTGTATATATTTCTTTTTTCCAACTTTATGAATTTCTTCATCTAACTGCATTCTTACATTGGAGCTTTTCTCCCTGGGCCTCCACTGAAAATGGGCTATTCTGATCCAGTGGACTTTCCCAGTAAACAAATGCCAATAAATAAATAAATAGTAGGTAGGAAACCAGAAGTTTGGCTTAAGGGGTAGACTTCAGTGACTGTCTGAACTTAATTTTTTCATAAGACTGCTGAAATCACATATCACTGTATCACTGACTCATGGAGACCAGAAGCAGTACAGTCATGCAAATGCAAGAAGGGATCAGGCCTTCTTACATAACATCTGTAGATACCTTCATGTGTATATACCATATACTACTGCATGCATGCTTGTTGGAGGTTGTTACCAAATGCCCCACACCACGGGGCTTTAAAGGGTTCCTCGGAATACATTCATTTAAACTAAGGTTTTACTAGAGATTTATTTTTATTTGTCCATGTTTACATTCAGCACTCATTTTAGCTTCTTCTCCATCTATTTATCCCATTTTAGTGTGCCTTGAGTTCTTCTCAAGCCTTCACATAGTAAAAACGGTTTTGGCATCATTGCTTTCATCTATTTTAATTTGTAGTTGCTGCTTCTTTGTTAAGCCATTTGGTCAGCTACAAGTGAAGATGTAGAAGTCAGGAGCTGTACATGCTCACACACATACATACATGAAGTAGCTTGTTGCCAGCTAATAACCTGAATCCTCAGTGCTAACTGCTAGACCAAACCATACCACCTCAGATGGGACTTGAACCCAACATCCCCTGGCTTAGGTTGGCTAATGCCTTATCCATTAGGCCAGTGGAGCTTTATGAATCAAAACACCAGAGGTAAGGATAGAATCCACACACATCAGATCTTCCACCATTAAAAGTAAGTTTGCTGCATGTTAACCCACTCATACTACTAAAGCCAAGCACCCAGCAAATACACAGGGGCTTTTTGTCACTCCACTGCATATTCAGGATGACTGTCTAGATGTAGAGTGTACTAGTATTAACCAGGAATCAAACCCACATCAACTAGTTGGAAGACCGCTATGCCCACCACTTTGCCACCGATGCTTCTGGGATTTAGTGCTTGCAGAGTTTGAACTAATGACAAGAGACAATGCAGAACATGTTTAGTTAGCAATGTCTTTGCTACTATAAGACATTAATAGATGTTTTATAAAAAACTTAAACGTGTTGCTGCAGAACTTTGTCAGCTATTTCTTTGGTATGATAGTTAAGCCTTAACATTGCTTGATCCATAATCCCAGCTATGTTTGATTGTCTATCCTAAGAATTAAATTACTGTAAGGATCTTTTTTTGTTTTTATATCATTTTTTATATTATTTATCAAACTACAAAGTCAGTAAAGGGCAATAGAAGAGCAAAACAATTCAATATAGCAAAATAATAACTATTCAACTATTCACATAGGATAGAGCATACATACATTCAGGACAAAATCATGACGTAAAATATTGCATTCAGCTTTGGCTATCTAATAAGAAAAATGCAAACATATTATTCCATTTAAGTAATCTTTTGGTCTCTGGATTCAATTTAAAAACTCTTTATATACAGCACAGTAATCTCAAAAAGTCATTATTTAACACTCCCATCTTCCTGTACACTGTACTTTTCCAGTCTTCAGCTACTGACACTTGGGTACAAAATACTAACACAAGCCTAACCTGCATCAGTTTCTTGACCCAAACTTTACTTAACCTAGTCTGCAGAATTCTTAAGACCATGTTGTCCCTTTCTTGAAAATATATTCCCATAAACTATTACATTACTGCAATCCTTTTTGTGTCCACTGACTCCCAAAGCATGCATTTATTCCTATTCTTAGAGCTCCACATCTCCATCATTAGTTATTTAAACAATAATCCATGACTGGGTATGGGTATATCAGGATTTACTCATGGCTGGAGGGGTTTGGTCATGAGGGCAAAGCCCGAATAATTAAACAAAGTTAATCATGGGTAAATCCTGACATACCCAGACCCATGATTGGATTATTGCTATTATACAATGACATTATTTAAGAAAGAAATTGCTTACCTTTCTTAAATAATGTCTTTACTGACATACTGAGCATGCATATCGGATATGCATCCCCATGCTTGCACAGTATGTCAGCACAGTGCAGGAGAAGCAACGGAGAAAAGAGAATCTATGTTGCAGGTTTTTTTCTGCTGAGATTTTATAAGGGACAGTAGAGAAACAGAAGGAAAATCAGGCATGTTTCTATGTCTTTATTTTTGAGAATGTACTTGCTTTTTCTTCTGTTTTGCTCTGTCCCTCAGCATATTGCAAAAGAAAGTCCACCTGCTAAATGTTAGTTCTGTAGCTGGACGTTATTCTATTGGTATACACTCATTTTTCAATACAAATGAGCTGTCATTGTATAATTGCTATTCAACCTTCCTTTTATAGTCTGGTGAGAACGTAATCACACATGTAAAATATTTTCATCTGTTGGCCACATAATTATATTCATGTTATCACTGAGTACTTCCTCCTATTGTGAAGTATCAATGTATAATATATTTTTGCTTTTTTTACTTTATCTGTAATTGATTTATTGCTATAGATGTTTCCTTACTCTCAGTTCAGCATAAACATCACCCTCATCTTCTTTTCTTTAATTTAGTTAGTTAGTTACATTTGTAAGCCCATTTCTTCCATGGTATCAACCTTTTCTTCAATTTTCCTTTCATATTTTGTGAGTTTAATTCCTTCTGTGTATGCCACTGATTATCTGGTAAAATTTTATTCTCTCTAAAATTTGTTGAAAGGAATACAATATCTCTCATTTAGACCTGCAGCATGATTCTCATGGATGAATTGGATCTTGCTGTTTTCCCTAACAATCAGTGTAGCTATATTGAGTATCTTTATTATTATTATCCCATATTCCATTTCCTTCATAGATATTCTCCAATAATGGCCATTCCATTCTTTTAATTTTCTTTCCCTTCCTCCAAAATTTCCTCTTTGGTCATGTTAATGTGCTCATATCCTTTCTGTTCCTTTATTCCTTTCGCACTCATTTTCATCCATCATGCTAAATTATTTGCTATTACTTACAGTGTTATCACAGCTCAACCTTCACTTTACTCAGTGCTAGCATTCACTGGTTAGGGGGCTAACATCCTCTGTTTAGGGGCTAGCATTCACTGTTTAAGGGCTAGCATCCTCTTTTCATGTTGTCCTCTTCTGCATTCCTCTGAAATTGTTTGCAACTCCATCTGACCTTGGTGCCTGACTGGCGCAGGTGGATGCCTTAAGAAATAAAGAATGATGGATAACCCTACCATATTTATTGCATTTGTCCTAGCTGTCATAGAGTTCATGCTGAAAATGTAGTTTATAAAGCTTTGACTCTTTCATTTAAAGTTCAAATATTGTCTTTTGAGTGTTCTATCTAATGGATGTCCCAACCTAATTCTATGGAAACTCCCCCATTCAATTCCTTCAGTGCATCTTTTCTTTTCTTTTTGTATTCCATGCCTTCACTAAAACTTTTCTTATCTTTATAGTTTAAACCAGGTCTTCACATATTACTCATTACAAGATAGCTACTACTTTAGGGAGGACTTTGGGAATGTCCTGTGCCATTAAGATACAGTCATTTGCATAAAATCTGAACTAGGCTGTTTCCTTACCTTAGTTTTGTAGTTCACAGATTTCTTTCCTCATTCCTACAGCTAACTGCACTATTATTAACAAAGGTAAACAAGATAATAAGGACATCCTTATCTGTTCAATTGCTTCTACAGAAAAATGTCCCATTTATTAATATATCAAATATAGGCCCGTTGTATTAGAGTCATCCCCAGGTGATAAATACATTCCTCACTTCTCTTTTACACATGATTTCAAACAGAAATCCCCAATCAGATGTATCAAATGCTTTTCAGATATCAAAAACACTGTATCCGTGTGTTAACAGTTTCTTGGGTAACTTTCCAAAAATAGCTAGCACCAACAAGTTGTCAGTCATCTACTTCATCTTAGAAAACTACTCTGCCATTGATAGGACATGATCCAATTTGATGGCTAGTATTTTTGCTAAAATTTTTAAGTCTGCATTTAATAATGAAATTGGCCTGCTATCTCCTGTATTTTGGTCTTGCGTCCTTTATCTTTTGGCAACTCCATTATGTTTGCATGTTCGTAAATGGTGAAGTATCTGTATGCTTCAAAAGGAATTATATCATTCTGTCAGTACTCTTATCAATTAGGCAGCACATCAGTTTTTAAAATTCAAACAAAAGATTATCCTGTCCTGATCCTTTACCTGTCTTTATACGCTGGATGGCATATCCCATATCTTAGGATTATATTTATTTTTACTTGTTTACAGAACCACACAAAGGTGTGGATTTCTGAAAAAAGTGAAACAAGGAAAATAGTGTTGTGGTTGGAATAAATTACAGGAAATCCTGTAAAAATTCTAGTAATGCTTCTAAGGGCATCATCTTCAACTGCTTTGTCTTACAAAAGATAGGGTGTACTACTTATTTAATAGATTTCTAAAATGCTTTGGGGGTGACCTAGTAGCAAGATTTTAATTTCCCTTAAATACAGTAATTTAGCTTTATTGCTGATAGTTCTACAGCTAGGACTTAATGCTTGGAATGCAGTGAAGTTCTGAAGTTTTGTGGGATCTAAATTCCAAAATGTCCAGGCCTTATCTTATTGTTTGGGTTGCTTGTTTAGTACTGGAATGAGCCAATATGTTTTATTAGTCCTACTCCGTCTTCACAGATGTAACTGTGTGGGTACAGTCTTTCCTAAATGATGTTTGGAACAGACAAATTTGTCATGGGACATCTTTACTGGGGGTAAAGGGTAGATGAGTAGGTAAGTGAAGGTTGGGGTTGGAAAGGAGAGGCAGAAAAGGTAAGCTCTATAAATACGGTTAGGACAAGGAAGGGTTAAATATTGGAAGGATGAAGGCAGGAAGTGAGGTAGGGATGGGGAGGGTGTTAAAGGTTTTGAGTGTTGAGAACTGCCTTGGGAAGCACATTTTGGTGTGATTTTGTTGAGCGCAGGATCACGTCCAAGACAACCTGAAATTGGCTGGTGGTAAGGTAGGTCTTGGATGATTATCAGGAAAGGAAAGCTGAGTAGAGGTTTCCTATACTAATATCATTTTTTTTCTTCCTCTTCTTAGTGTGTGTGAGGTTGCTGGAGGTCTGGGGGTAGACTTAGGGCTTGGGACCCTAGTTAGACATGGATATCGAGCTTGGTGCATCCTTAATGTTTTATTTTTTGGTTTTGTCGACCTGAGGGGAGTACGTTTCTGGCAGTTTTCCAAGTGCGTAGGGTGACATACAATGGCCAGTTAAGCATGGCAGGACTAGATGAGAAAGGTGTGGTAAACATAGCTTTTAAGAGGCAGCGGTGGCCTAGTCAGTTTCCTTGTGCAAGCTAAACAAGTACTAGGTTGCTTTCTCAGTGTGGAAGCACTACATCAGTGAATTGCGTTTTCAGTAATAAGGCATAGCAATGAGGTGGTAACAAACCTTGCAGCCTCCAGTTGCAATGGATGTCTATAGTTCCCGGCAGTTTACTTCGTTGCTGGTTTAAGTGGGGTGGTCACATTGCAGCAAGGACAGTGGAGCTTATGGTTGTGGTATGGTGGCCTATTACTGGCTAGCAAGTTGGTGGTGGCGTGTTTGCAGGCAATGAGACACCTGCGTGTAACGGCCACTTCTTCGCATGTGGTGTAGTGGTTTTATATATTAAAAAAGTTAATTATTCCATTCATACCACTCCTATTCCCTACATACTGACCCAACTGGTTGGCTAGAAATCTGGACCAGGCAATGCATGAGAGGGGAGCAACAGCACAAATAAGTACACAGTTTTGAACAGGCACTATGCTCTTAATAAGCTGAGCACACTATGCGTGTAGCTAATTATGAAGTAGGGTGTCAGAGTCCAGTAATCATTGTGTGAGAGAAAGCATCAGTTTTTGACAAACATATTTCCAGGATTGTAATAACTATATTTAGTTCTTACAGTGAGCTGATAATTCCATCTTTTAGTGCATGGTAGTGTTTCCCCATTTCTGGGAACTTCATTGATTTTACACAGTTTACTGTTGTTACCTGCTGGGAAGCAAGTCTTGCAGGCAAGGTCTTTGTAGTGTGGTGGGTTAATGCAGCGTGCTATAGCTGATAGGGGCATGGGTTTGACACTGGACAGAGGTTTTTAATTTGTGAGAGATTTTAATTTTCTTTCAGTTAGTGGTTTAGAAATATAAGAATCAGACAGAATGGTCGGTGCTCGAGGTGCAGGTAGGAGTAGTGTGGGCCAAGGATATGGGTAAAGCAGCTTGGGGTTGGAAAGGGCCCAGTTAGTGTAGGGGTTTAAGACTCTTGCTGGATAAACATCTCCCTTTGTAATGGAGCAGGGTTTGAAATTTTATTCTGCTTTGATAACTTGCCTCAGAATGGATAGGTTATGCGATTTTTGGAAGTGCAGAATTTAGACTGGGGTGGTTCCGAGCTAGCTCTGCTGCTGGAACACTCAGTGACATCGGGGAAGTGGGATACTGTGAGGAGAGTGCCCTTTAAACTTAAAATAGTGTCAGGTAGTTTGCCTTTATCGTCTTCTTGGTAGCATTGCCTTTTTCTATAAGAGTACAGCGGAGCAAATGCGATGACAAGGGTTACCTAGCTACTCCGTTTGTAAATTTTTTTTTTCCTCATGGCTCACTTGCTTACAGTGTTCCTATCTCATTCCAGGTGTCAGTGGTTGATATGGCTGATGCTCAGGCTTTGTGGCAGAGGTGGGCGAACACTGTGGCTAAAATAGAAGACCTTTTTCAAGAGGCACTATGACAGCAGTGACACAGGGTCAAGCCAAATGCAAGAGATGGCAAATGTTGAGGGGTAAGCAGGCACCCAGAGGCAAAAGAATGTGCCAGTCACAGCCAAGTGAGGAAATGACAGCAGAGGTCTCAACAATTGGATTCAGCACTTGCTGTTCCTGCAGTTTTCCAGGTTTCAGCAGTTGGCTTCAGTGGCAGCAGAGCACCCCATGGTGGTGCCAGATGAGGTGTGGCGGATTGGGCTGCAATGATCAGGAAGTTGGTGCAACAGCCCTGGGTGGTGTCCACCAGGAAGTAGGGCGTTGTATGATTTTGATAGATTTGTTATGCAGTTACTGAAGGAGGCAGGTGTGTGGTCTGAAGAGCTGTTGTTGTGATATTTAGCTGAGGCTAGGGTGCAGGCTAAAGTGGTAAAATCGATTAAGGTGGACTTGGCAGCAATTATTGTGTTTCCTTGGGTGGCAAGATTGCAGGATTTTACTAAATCCTGGACAGTGTGGCAAGTATTGAAATGAAGGGGGAGGGAGGAGGGTTTGAACAGAGACAAGCATTGGTCAGTGACAAGGCAGGTTTTAAAGATTTTTGCTGCGGGGTTTGGTTAGAGTATTCGGGGAATCAGTGAATCATGTTGTGTGGGTGATGTTGAGTGTTTAGATGTTCTTTGGGGCTTTTACGGTGTTGGAGTTCTTGGGGTCATTGTTTGGAATGATGTTATGTTACTGTGTGGTGCAGTTCACATTAGGTTAAGAACATCTAAGAATGATCAGGCAGGCAATGGTGCGCAAATAGTTTTAGTGAAGGACAGGTTGGAGCAGATATGTCCAGTGGTGTGGGCGAGGAGATTGTTAGTGTCTCATAAAGGGAGCTCACAGGATTTAGTTTTCCAGTCAAAAGGGGGTATGGCGATAACAGGGGGACAGTTGATTTCAGTCATGAGAAGGGCTTTCTGTAACATGGGTTTGGATGGAGAGAGATTTTCTACTCATTCTTTTAGGATGGCTAGGGCATCAGATCTGGTGAGAGCGCATAGTTCGATCGAAGTCATTAAGAGCGAGGGGCGATGGTCTTCCAATGCCTTTCTGACTTATGTTAGATAGGGGATGGTGTTTTTTTCATTCTAATATTAATACAATTTTTTTCCCCTCTAGGCTAAAGGATTCTCATCAATAGTCATTCCTACGTTTACTGGACAGCAAGGAGGGCTGCTTTTAGGAGTAACGGTTCTGAGTTGGGGTTAGACCAGTTCAGTTGGAGAGTTACATGACATGACATGACATTAGAGGGGTCATGGAACTGGCTGTTGCAGGTATTTACAGCAATACAAACTCAAGTGGGGCTTCCTCGAGTCTTGCTGGTGCACCTGGCAGGTAACGATTTGGGTTTAAGCCAAAGTGTCAGTTGGGTTATCAGATAAGGGAGGATCTGTTAGCATTAAGGAAGTTATACCCAAGTTTGTATTTAGTGTGGTCGGAGATTATTCCTTGTTTGACTTGGAAGAATGCTAGGAAGTTTTTGGCAGTTGAAAGGGCATGGAAGTTTGTAAAGTTTGTAAATTTTAGGTTGGCGAAGCAGTTGAGGGCAATGGGAGTGCGAACCATACAGCATAGTGAGTTTCCTAAGCGGGACCCTGTGCGGTTCAGGGAGGATGGAGTGCATCTTAGTGATTTTGGTCTGGACTTGTTTACTTTGAACCTGGGATTATTTTTTTTTTTGGGGGGGGGGGGGTTGATTAAAGATTGGTGTTAGTGAGGGGAGCAGCCTGAGTTAGGCTATGTATACTTTTGGAGGAAGGAAGCCTGGAGTGGTAGAAGTGAGTGGTTGGACGCTGCTTACAACCTGATGGTTTGGATGAAAATGAGGATTTGGGATGAAGGTGAGCAGCTGAATGCTGCCTGAAGTGTAAGAATAAGTGAGTGGGTGGAGGACACTGCTTATTTGACAAGGGTGAGCAGTGCTACGCTGCCCTTATGGATGGTCATGTGATGTTTTGATGTGCAAAGAAATAAAGTTATTATTAATAAAGTTATGATGCAACTGTTTTCTTATGTCTGAATCAGTAAAGGTCGTCAAATGGTCATTTGGATGTCTGTTTCTTTAGTAAAGTGTAACATGACAAATGATGTTTGGAACAGACAAATGTGTCATGGGACATCTTTAGTGGGTGGAAGGGGCAGATGAGTAGGTAAGAGAAGGTTGCGTTTGGAAAGGATAGGCAAAAAAGGTAAGCTCTATAAATGTAGTTAGGACAAGGAAGGGTTGAATATTGGAAGAATGAAGGGAGGAAGTGAGGTAGGGATGGGGAGGGTCTTAGGGGTTTTGAGTGTTTGGAACTGCCATGGGAAGCACATCCTGGTGTGATTTTGTTGCCCACCCATCCCTCCTGTGGTTGTTGAGTGTTATGGTGGTTTTAGTTGGGAGAGGTTCATGGGCGGAGAAGAGGGACAAGCTTGTCCCTCTTCTGTTCCCCCTCTGGTGTACACTTTTGGAGGAAGGAAGCCTGAAGTGGTGGAAGTAAGTGGTTGAATACTGCATGCACCCGATGGTTTGGATGAAAATGAGCATTTGGGATGAGGGTGAGTGGTTGAATGCTGCCTGAAGTGTAAGTATAAGTGAGTGGGTGGAGGACACTGCTTATTTGGCAAGAGTGAGTGGTGCTACACTGCCCTTATGGATGGTCATGCGATGTTTTGATGTGCAAAGAAATGACGTTATGATTAATAAAGTTATGATGCAATTGTTTTCTTGTTTTTGAATCAACAAAGGTGGTCAAAGGTCTTTTGGAGTTCTGTTTTTTTATTAAAGCGGAACGTGACAAACTAGGGTTAGAGTAATAAAAAAGTGGATGATGCTACTGTTGGATATATCATGTGTCTGTGCATGTGTGTTTGTATAATATATATATATATATATATATATATATATATATATATATATATATATATATATATATATAATGTATACATATATATGTCTATAGACTTAGAAATGAATGACCTACTAAATGCTTAACATTGGCACAAAACAGAAGAAATGAGAGGGGGTTGAGTGCTATATCAAGGACAGGCACCAGACACAAAAGATGAGCCAGTCAATTGTACATAACCTCAGAGCATGCAACTACAAACAATGTTTTTGTTGGGGGGCACTGCATTTCCCACACTCTTTTCTAATTTGTTCCATCTCAGAGAAGTGCATAGCTGCTATCTATTATATTGTATAAGAGATGGAAAGTTAAGAAATAAGTTGTTTAAAATTTGAAGTCTTTAGTATTTGTTTACAGAAAGACTAAGACATTTTATGAGTCTGACTAGTTATAACTATGAATAAGCCTCACTTAAAGTGATTTTAGTAATAACATAAAATAATATTGTCGGAAGGCAAATTGATTTTGATTAAAGTTAATTGCTATAATAAATAATGCATATAATTATGTGAGTAATGGAAACTACAATAGTGGAAAACAATTGCTAGTGTTGTTATTTGTAGCATATGTGTTATGTAGTTTATAACTGAGTTAGTAGAACAATTACAATACTGATACAATGATCAATGTATGGGAAGGTAGGGGCATGTTGACTTTAAATGCGGCGATGGATGGGGGTGGGTGAAGACAAAAGTAGGCCAGCAGTGATTTGTATTGTTTTGCAACTGTTTATCTGAAGTGCATCTCTCTCTATGTTAGCTACCTATAAGCTTATAAGTTTGTACTTATAAGTTAGTATTTAGACAGTAAGATAACGTGATTTGCATCTGTTTAAGGTTTGTGCTAGTGTATGCTAACTGTGTTGTTTTGCAACTGTTTTATCTGAAGTGCATCTCTCTCTATATCTCTCTCCTATTCTCCAGCTTTCCTACCCTGAAACACCTGACTGAGCCTGGCTTGAATGCCTACATCTGATCCATACTAAAACAAATTGTATTGCCTCTACCCTGTACGGGAATTGGATTAAGCACCTCATAGAAGGATTTAATAAAGTATGTACAACAGCTGCTAAACCTGTACTATTAAGAATTCTAAAGCCCTGCTTGGTACTCAGCATTTTTCCCTTGCCAGGAAACCCAGCAGCCAAAAGCTATCTAGCCCTGTGTCTCCAATATTAGGTCCCCTCTGTGTCACTCTCTCCTTTACCAGACTCTCTTCCCATAATAGACCCAGCCTTGTGATTTCTTCCCTGGCGAAACCTTTACGGGCTTTCACTAGGTGACTCCCTCTCCCCACTATTTCCTGACTTCTATTTCTTTTTCTCTTCCCCGGTATCTTTTACAAGCTTTAACTCACTAACTTCTCTCTCTCACTCCTTCCTCTACAAGCTTGTTGCTACTCCTTTCCACTAATCCACTAATCACTGGTCCCTTGTACTCACCTTCTCCTCTTAACAGTTCTACTGATAGTCTTCCTTTGGCTCTTGGCTCTTCCCGCTCCGTTCACCCTGCGGGCTCACTCCGCTCCCCTACCCTACCCCAATTCCCACCCGCCCCCACTACATCTACACTTATACCTCCACAACCACACCCACAATATCACCTAACCAATTACACTCCATTGCTCTCTCTATAACCACTCCTCCCACACCCACACTAACCAGCGTTCCTCCCTCTAGGAAAACCATCCCACCAATTAGTGTCCTCTACCCAAACCTACACCCTCCCTTACTCCACTCATATTAACCCCAACATATTTCTCCTCCCACAATTACCCAGACACATTACTACCTCCTGCACACAGGACCCTACTAAACTTACTTTCTATAACCTACAAACTGCTTACTACCATCTGCATCCCCTACCTTTCGGACCCATCTTCACAATGCTCCCAAAACCTATATCTTCCTTTACTCTTCTAATACTACTCCTCAGTATGGTCTACATTCACTACCTCACTCAGCCCACACTTTTTAACCATTCACAGGCCTTCCACACAACAATACATCTCAACTCACCTCCTTTACAAACTTACACCACAATATCTCCACATATTTATCCTATACAAAACCACCTTTTCTTTACTTATAAGATTCTCAACACTCTATTTAACCTTAATACCATAGTTGATAACAAACCCCTTACTCAAATAATAAAGACAAACATAACCTCTAAGCAGTCCAAATATCTCTCCTACCTAAACCTTTATCTAACCACCTCACTACTATCAGGAGATATCCACCCCAACCCTGGACCCTCCATCTTTACCAATGTAGATAAATCCATACTATTCACCTCTATAAACTCTCAAAGTATAGTTAACAAATATCTAACCTTCATGCTTGGCTTACATATAATAAACCTGATATCCTATCTATCTCTGAAACTTAGTTAAAACCCCATATAAAGGATCAGGAGATTATACCACCAAATTACTCAATCATCAGAAAAGACAGACCCAAAAAAAAGGAGGTGGGGTTGCCTTACTATACTCATCCTCCTTGTCAGTCACCCCTTATAACAAACTCATCCCCATTTTTAACAATGCTGAACTACTCCTGTCACTACTCCAAGTCAATAAATACAAGCACATATGTATAGCCTCCCTTTACATTCCCCCTGGTGACAATATTACCACTCTTGAGAATATTCTTTGCTGGCTCTCCACCAACATTAACAATGAAATCATAATTTTGAGTGACACCAATATCAATTGGTCTGCCATTCACTCTCCCTCAAGCCCACTCAATATCAACCTTTACAGCTTCTCACAACTAATTAATGACATTACTCGCCCCTCTAAAACTCTCCCCAAAGGTAGTATTCTAGATTGGATTCTAGTCTCCCACCCTCATTACTTCCCTGTCAGTGGTACCCTTCCAGACTCCCTTCACTTATCGACTACAAGCACCTATGCAAAGAACTCATAACTACATTACTACCTGCAATCATAAAAACTTCAACCCAGTAGCTTTCTCTGACTCTCTCAAACTAGTTGACTGGAACATCCTGCATGCTTTACCCCTAGATAATGCCGTGGCCCATTTCAACACAACCTTCCTGAACCTTCTAGACTACCATGCTCCCATCAGGACCAAAAGAATAAAACTAAAAACTACCCCCTGGCTAACCAAAGACACACTAACAGCCATGCGCCATAGAGATAAGGCCTGGACACTTTACCATAAAAATAAAACCCCACTCACCCACAATGAATTTAAAACACTTAGAAACAAAGTAAAAAGGCTTGTTATTAAAGATTGACAAAACTACTTTTCCATACTCCAAAATACTAATAAGACAAATCCTCAAAAATTCTGGAAAGGAATCTCTACCCTTATCAATCCTGGCAAAACAGCCACCCCTAGCCCAGACCCCAACGCTTCAGACATTGATTTGGCTACACAATTTAACTCTTTTTTCATAAATTCTATTTCCAAGCTAACTTCTTCATTCACTGACACCATTACATCCCCAATCTCACCCCAATCCTCTCATACACCTCCCTCCACTCCTATTACCTCTCTCTTTCCCTCCCCAGAACCACCACCCTCCAATACCTCACCCCCTTTCTCCTACTTTCTCACTAAAACCTATCCCCACATCTACCATAAAGAAGCTGATCCAGAAACTAAAGCTTTGCTCTAATGCCCCAGACAATATTTCTTCATACTTTCTTAGCATAGCAGCAGAAACCATTGCCTACCCCATTAGTATACTAATAAACCGCTCGATCAAAGAAAGTAAAGTACCCCAAATCTGGAAAAAGGCCTTTATCATACCTCTGCACAAAGGTGGCAATAATAATGATACTACAAACTTCTGTCCCATAGCTATTCTGTCTCCCATATCAAAACTCCTTGAAAAGTGTATCCATTTGCAGCTCCTTTCTTATCTCTTAGACAATCACCTGCTGACTCCAACCCAGCATGGCTTCAGACCCGGCCATAGTACTATGACAGCCCTCCTCTCCTTCTTAAAACCATAAAATAGGCCAGGGACTCTGGACATATTGTTTCTACCCTACTACTGGACCTCTCAAAAGCCTTTGACACTATCTCCCATAAACTACTCCTTAATAAACTCTCCCAACTTAACCTATGTCCCTCCTCATTAAACTGGTTCTCCAGTTACTTATCTAATAGATCTCAAGCTGTTAAATGGAAAAAAGCCACTTCCTCATTCCTAAGTACTCCAACTGGGGTCCCCCAAGGCTCCATATTGGGTCCTCTACTATTTAACATCTTCATAAATGATTTCCATAATTCTATACCATTCTCAAATATTATTCAATATGCAGACGATTCAACCATTATCTGCTCTGCCACATCCATTCCAGTACTCCAAAAACTCACACAAGATGCATTCTCTATCACTGAACAATGGATGAAAACAAACCATCTAGCATTAAATGCCTCTAAAACCAAATTAATGGTTTTTACTCCCTCTAAACACATCTCTGCCAACACAAACTCCTTCTTAATCACCAGTAACAACAACACATCCTTGGAATTGGTGCCAGAGACTAAGTTACTTGGGGTTCAAATTGACAGTCAGCTGAAATTCCATTCCCACATGCAACTTAATATCAAAAAGACTCATCAAAAACTAGGTATGCTCTACTGACAAAATCATTTCCTTACACCCACTACTAAAAGAACTCTCTCTTCCTCATTCCTTGTTCCCTCTCTTCTGTATGGTGCCCCACTCCTGACTAACTTACAATCTTCCCTCAAAACACAACTCTCCTCATGCTACAATAAAATAGAAAAAAATTCGCTAATGGCCACAAAGCATCTACTCACCATTGCTTTTCTCTCCACAAACTAGCATGGTTAGAATTACACAACCAACTCATATATTCTCAACTCACTTTTGCCCACAAGCTCATCTTTAAACCCTTGCTATGTCCATCTCTTTCCAATACCTTTAAAATGCACCTTCCGAACAGACAACTCAGAACCAATAACCAGAACCTACTAGAACTACACATACCATTACGCCCCCCAGGTAAAAAACTTCTATCTTATAGTTTAGCACGTCTCTGGAACTCCCTACCTCCAGCTATTCGTACCACCTTCAACCACTTTACATTCAAAAAATATCTTTACTCTCATCTACTAATGCAGTGGGAATGCTCTTGCACCCACCCTTCATAATTTCAATGCTCTTTCATCCACCCTCATATTTTCAAAACTACCTTATTTTCTTCCTCCTCCTGCTAATAAGTTCCCCTGCATCTGCCTCTCCTATTGTAGTAACTTGCATCCTTCTATCTAGCTTCCTAATCTCAAATCAGTCTATTTGTATGCCTTACCTAACAATCTCATCTGAAATGTCACTTGAAATATAGACTCTTAATGTGGACATACTGAAACAAGTTTTATTTTTTACAGTAGGTACCACTTGTAAAGATACATTGATTCTGTGTCCTTAAACAGTAATTCTGTATAATTCTACAAATACTGCAATATGACTCACTATTTATAGTATGTACCATCTACAAACTGTAATTTGTACAATTCTGTAAATACTGCATTTTGAACTCTGTATATAATGCAATCTGAATCACTTCTATAGAAAGTACCATCTGCAACAGTCAACACCAGTATGATGCTCTAACTGTGTAATTGTATTGATAACTTGATTGCTGATATTTTATTATATTTGTATAACTATGTAACCTTGTTAATGGAGCTTTTCTCCCCAGGACTCCATTGAAAACGGGTTCATCTTGGCCCAATGGACTATCCTGGTAAACCAACTGCAAATAAATAAATAAATCAGTGCACGCATGAGCAAACAGGGCCCTCCATAACAGGGCCCTGTTAGTGCATGTGTGAGCAAACAGGGCCCTCCATAACAGGGCCCTGTTAGTGCATGTGTGAGGAAACAGGGCCCTCCACAACATGGCCCTGCTAGTGCATGTGTGAGCTAACAGGGCCCTCCACAACAGGACAATAAGTGCAACTATATGTAAAATTAACTTATAAGGATGATTATCAAAACTGAATAAAATACAGTTTTAGAAAAATTTCATTAAGAATTCAAAAAACAGCTAATTGTTACGACCATCCCAAATGCTGTGGTATATATCTTCATAGATTACTAATCAGCATACTACAACACCACCACCTATGTTTAATGTTACTGAGAAGCAAAAAAAAACATTTATCATTTAAAAATTACAAGCTTTGAATAGTGCAGCATTTATTTTAAGAGTTACAACATTAACTTTACTAACTCAAATGTGTAAGTTTTAAATGTGAAGAATTCTGGTGTGAATTGCTATACTAGCCATTAGTGTTCGGTAAAATTGCCTGACAATGTTTAAATCCCATTTTTGAAATGCTAAAATGAAGAAAAAAACAGTGACCATTATCTACAGCCGATGTTCTCACTGCCGGGTGCTAGCCCTGCCACAGTTCTTCCATACTGCACACACACACACACACACACACACACACACACACACACACACACACACACACACACACACACACACACACAGTTATGAGTGTAGCCTACCTTGTACAGTCCATGGCACAATTTCTGTAGCAACCTTAACCCTAGATTGGCACATTCTGTTGGTTACATTTGAATTGTTTGTACAAAAGTTCTGTGGAGTTTATTATATTAATGATTTGGGGTAAATATTATACTTCTTCATATCAGGGCCAATGTAATACACCAAGAAGAATAACTGAAAGGTAAAATGGATTAAGAGGGCATCTGTTATGCAGTCCTAGAGAAAAATCTTAATGGATGGCTAAAGTGTCAAAGCAATATCAGCAAAAAGGTGAGGGTAAATGTTGAAACAACCTAGTAAGCTGTTGACAATGTATAATATTAGTAGTAAAGGGAGTACTATGTTGTAGGATAATAAATATGGAGTAGAAAATATAGTGTGTGGGAGCCTGTCATTACATCATCCATGTCAGATGCAATACTAGATAAGCAAGTTAGTCAATGGACAGTTTATTTGCAATGGTGTGCCACAATTGGATACAATACAACTTTGACTTTTTGGTGTAGGTATTTTTTTTCTATTGATGAGGGAATGTTAGGGGATGTGCTTTGTTCTATGCATGGTGTTTTTTGATTTGTTATTTGAAGTACAGTTTTGTTTTGTTTTGGCACCACACTAAGCAGAGCTTACACTTTTCCAAGATTGTACAACCAGAAAGTTAGCATATTTAAGTGAGTGGTGTGAGGATACAAACAGGTTTACTGCACTGCAAAAGTAATTTATTTTTCATTCTTGCTGAAAATCATTTTTGTGATAAATTGATTGACGTGCTTCAGTTTTAGTGGTCTCAGTTATGCATATGTTTGACTGACTGGTATGGTAAGAGGAGAATGTCAATAATGATACAAGTTAAAGCTGTAGGCAAGCTAAGCAGGATGGCAAGAAGCAGAAATGGGAGAAGAATACTGGCAGAACCTGTAATGGAGGCGACAATATTATTAGAATAAATATACAGCCTAATCAAAGGTGACTCAGGACATTATCATGTTTGTTATTTTTAACATCTAAGACATATACAAGAAGGCATTTAAGAAAGATTATAATGTGCAAGTGACACCAGAAATAGCTCTCTTATTGAGAGCGAAGGAATTTCTAGTGGTCTGTAGAAAGAACTGTTGAGGGGATAGAGGCAAATAATTAGATAACCATTTGAAATGTCGGGACGCGCTAGAATGAGTCTCAAAACATGGAGACTGAATAGTCAAAGAAAAAAAGAGTTGCATATACCAAGATGGCTATTTCCTGGAATGTTCCCTTTCCTGAAAGGTATGGCACTCTCGGAGTTGGTGTATATAAGTTCGGGTGGGTGGAGGGCTTGCACCCTCCCACATCAGGGTTAAGGTGAGGGGGCATGCTCCCTGCAAAAAAGAGGTTTAAAAGAGAAGAGCGATGTTTAAGATTTGCTCTTTTCCGGGATTTTCGTTCTTTTTTTTTGGTTTGTCAGAACTCTGCATTATGAGTATGGACATTTCAATAGGAAGACAATAATTAGTGGGTGGCTGAATTCAGCTGTAGTGAACAGAACAGAGTATACATTTTCAAGACATGAAAATAATCTTTACTACTGGAATTACCCCCCTGGCTGCTGTGCATTTTTCCTGGCCGTAGCATCTTTTTTACAATATTTCTTACCATTCAACCCTGCTCTAAGACTAAAGGACCATCCCTGAGTGGTGAATAAGGACCCCAGGCAAACAATTCTAGCCTCTTCAACAAGTAATAAAGCTACTAGCTGTCCTACGTCAGAACCCTGTTACCTTGGGAAGCAATAAAGTATGTGTTTCCCCCACCAAGTAGTAAAGCTGATACTTTGTCAAATTTATTTCCTATATGTATTAAAAACCCACTACCTAGCCAGGTTACCCAGCAGCCATACCCCTCTCTAGCTCTGAATAAATACGTTCTCTTGGCCTTGCATAGCCACCTGTAACTGTAAATTGCCCCTTCCTCTCCCTCCATAATAGCTATCTCTGATCTCTGTTTCTCCCCCACCCCCAGCATAGCTCCTACACATTTTTTCCCCTCTAGGCAAGCTTCCCCTAACAGTCTTGTTTTACACTTTTACCCTTCTTTGTCTCCTTGTATCATTCCCAAGTACAGCTCTGTTGTACTAGACTGCCTATATACCTCATAGTCTACCTGCTGCACTCCTCAGCATTCTGCCCTCTGCTACCTCTCTTCTATCACCACCTCAGATTATTTCAACCTACACTCACCCTTACCTACCAGTAAGGTGAATTGCAGTAGCCTGCTGCTCACTGATTGTTTTCTCAGACTCTCTCCTCCTTACCTGTCTGAACCCGCTCCGTTCGCCCTGTGGGCTCACTCCACTCCCCTACCCTGCCCCCAAATCTCACCCACCCCCAACACTCCTACATTTATTCCTCCATCTCTCCGCTCACCTAGCCCAATTACCCAATAGTTCTTCCCTCCTTACAACTGCTCTCATCCCACCCAGTCTAATTTACCCAACATCAGCCTCTGTCTATTCACTCCACCTACCCACTTCCTCCCTCTTCTCTCATACATCTCCTCTGTCACATCTCCCTCACTATTCCATTCCCCGCATCCCTCACAACTATATTCCCTCCTCCTTCATATAACTTCAGACAAACTACTCCGCTTTCCAAATTCAGTCTTCATCTTTAAACATACTCTCTCCTTCAACTGATATTCCTATCTCCCTTTGAATAATCATGCTTTCCTCAATCCTCCAGCAACTCAAGGCCCCTTGCTTCCTCCTTCTCTTTCTGATACCTTCATGCTATAACAGCTCATACTCTTCCTTTGCTTGTCCAATCCCACCATCAAAAATAACATCCACTGAAAACTTCCTTCACCTTAACTCTTACTCTCATTTCCATTTTATCTCCTCTTATCTCATTCTGCCCAATCAGCTCTACCTGTTCCACTATAAAATCTTCTTCACTATTGCTAATACATTTACATACAAAATAATATTACATCCAACTAAACTCTCAATCTGTAAACCTAAATTTCTTAAGTCTTTTCCATTCAACAACATATTCTTAGCTGGAGATATCCACCCCAACCCTGGTCCCATTCTCTTTGCTAACAATAATTACCCATCCCCATCTTCCCCCCTCCCAAACACCCTGAAAATCTTCACCATGAACTCCCAGAGTCTCAATAATAAAGTCCACCTCTTCCAGGCTTGGCTAAACCATAACCAACCAGACATCTTAGCCATTTCTTAGACTTGGCTTAAACCCCATATCTCTGATTCAGAGATCCTTCCCCCAGGATACCACATTCTTAGAAATGACCGACCAAATAAAAAAGGTGGTGGCTCTGCCATAGCCTACTCTAAATCACTTATTTTAATTCCCCTCCAAACTCCAATTCCTCAATTCAAAAATACTGAACTTACAGCTGGACTACTGAAACTAAATAGACACAAAAATATCTGTATTATTGCCCTATATATCTCCCCCGGGAACAATATCCCTATCCTCGAAGACTTTCTCCAATGGGCATATACTAAAGTTAACTACGAAACATACATCTTAGGTGATGTAAATATCAACTATAACAAAATCAACTCTTTCTCTCCCTCCCAAGCCATCAACCTTTACAACTTCACTCAAACAATACACCATATAATCCGACCCAACAAAACTAACCCCCCCCCCCCGGATCCTCTATTGACTGGATCCTAGTCTCAGATCCAAATAAAATCACTAATTCTGGAACAATTCCTGATACTATTAGTGACCGCCTCCCAGGCTTTATTCATCACGCTACCAACTCTTCTCCTCACCAACAACAATACATTCTAACTCGTAATCTTAGTAACTTTAACCTGATAACCTTCTCAAACCTATTCAAACAAATGAACTGGCAAGACCTAAAAACCCTCCCTCTTGATGCTGCTATTGATTACTTCAACTCTATCTTCTTAGATACGCTAAACTCTCTTGCCCCTATCAGAAATAAAAGGGTAAAAACAAATACTGCTCCTTGGTTATCTAAACATACTAAACAAGTTATGCATCAAAGGGACAAACTATGGAAGCTGTTCCAAAACAATAAACTGCCCAATACCTTGCTCCAATACAAACAACTACATAACCAAACAAAACAACAAATCACTAAGGACAAAAAAATCCTATTACATCAACCTCCAGTCAAATAATAACAATAACCCCAAGAAATTCTGGAATTCAATAAACTCTCTCCTTAATCCCGGCTCCAAGAATAATCCCTGTCCTGATCCTAGTAAATCTGACCAAGAACTAAGCTCAGAATTTAACTCTTTCTTCATACAAACAATATCTGACCTAACCAAGACCTTCCCCAGCAATAACCCATCTGTCTCCCCATCTTATCCATCCAATTCCCCCAATCACCCTCCCCTCAGGTTCGAGCTCAAACCTGTCTCAACTAACTTTATAAAAAGACTTCTGTCTAAACTTAAACCCTGCTCTAATACCCCTGACAATATTTCCTCCACTTTCGTAAAATGTGCTGCAGATGGGATAGCACTCCCAATCAGCATCATTATCAATAGATCCATTAAGGAATCTTACGTCCCCAAACTTTGGCACTCAGCATACATTCTTCCTCTTCACAAAGGAGGCAAGAACACCAGCATCTCAAATTTCCACCCTATCGCTCTACTCTCACCAATCTCTAAAATCTTAGAAAAGTGCATCCACCACCAACTTATGCCTTTTCTAACCTAAAACCATCTTCTTACATGAACCCAACATGGTTTCCTCCCTGGCCATAGTACTACTACTGCTCTACTCTCCTTCTTAGAAACTATCAATCAAGCCCGAGATTCAGGTCACCTGGTCTCTACTGTTTTGTTTGATCTCTCTAAAGCTTTCAATACTGTTTCCCATAAACACCTTCTCCTTCACCTCTCAAACCTGCATCTCTCACATAACTCACTATCCTGGTTCTCTAGCTACTTATCAAATAGGTTTCAAGCAGTCAAATTGAAAAACTCCATCTCCTCCTTCCTACCTACCCCAACAGGTGTACCACAGGGATCCATCCTTGGACCCATGCTATTTAATATTTTCATTAATAACTTTTACATTGCTATCCCCGATGCCAAAATTATTCAATACGCAGATGATTCAAACTTAGTCTGCTCTGCCTCAAACATCTCTGAACGCTCCTCAAAACCCAAGCTGCTTTCTCAACCACTGAAAACTGGATGCGCCAAAAATCACCTCTCCCTTAACACTAACAAATCCAAAATTCTCCTCTTCTCCCCCAGAAAGTCCTACTCCTATGATAAAGATACTTTCAAAGTCCTTAGTCACTCCAACTCCCCTATAGAAGTGGTTCCCTCTGCCAAACTTCTCGGTGTTACAATCGACAAATTCCTTAAGTTTGACATACATATTCAACAAAATATTAAGAAAACCCACCAAAAACTATATAGGTACGCTATATAGGAACAATCACTTTCTCTCTCACTCCACCAGGCACACTTTGGCCACTACCTACCTTCTGCCCTCATTATTATATGGAGCCCCTCTCCTAACCAACCTGTCCTGCTCTATCACCTCCAAACTAGAAAGCTACAACAAAATCTCTAAATTTGCCTCCAACAGTAAAAATTCCACCCATCATTGCCTTTCTCTTTAATCTCTAAACTGGCTAGAACTACCAAACTACCTAAACTATCTGCAGCTCACCACAGCACACAGATTTATATTTCATCCAACTAACTGTCCTGCTCTAGCTAACATCCTTCCATCCTACATCCCCAACAGAACTCTCAGATCTGAACATCAAAACCTGATTGCTATCAACAATCCTAAAAGTCCAACTGGCCAACTTCTCCTCTCTTTCACTATTGGCAAGGCTTGGAACTCTCTCCCTTCCTCTCTAAGAACAATAGCAAACTCTGAAAATTTCAAAACTCAGCTTTTCAAACATCTGTCCACTAAATGGAAATACACCTGCCTTCACCCCACCTAAAAACTATCCAAGAACACACTGATATCCTAGTAAGAGTGTACCCTAGCACTCAAAAAGTCCTACAGCTATTTATCGTTGAACTCCTTTGTGTAAATATTGTAAATAGATTCACAGTTTAAAAGAGTGCATGCAAAATGTCTTCTTAACTCTCTTTTCTATGTGCACATGTAATGCATTTTCCCAAATTACTCTATAAGAATAGCTTTATAATTGTATAACCCTTAAGAAAAACCTTAATGAATTTGTTTTTGACTATTTGTAATAATGAATGTTCTTATTGTGTAAACTGGTCTCCTCAATGTATCATTTATATTTTTCATATTTCTGTAATTTGTATTTTTGGAGCTTTTCTCCCCAGGCTTCCACCGAAAACAGGTCCCTGGGGCCCAGTGGACCTCCCCGTTAATCAAACTGGAAATAAATAAATAAATAATATATGTAGACTAGACAGGTTCTTGGCAAGAAAGAGTACTGGGAGTGACATTTAGTTGGTGGAAATCAAAGAATGCTTATCTGATCGTGAGCATTTGCTGAAGTAGATGAATGCTGAAGAAGGAAGAATGTGACCAGAGGTGAAATTTATGGATGCAGAAGGAAAAGAAAAGGAAAAAAAAATAGAATGTTTAAAGAAGATGGCTAGTTGGGTGGGGATGAGAATGATGAAGAAGAGATTTAGTGGTTGAAGATGAAGTACCATGGCTGGAATGCAGTTTACAGGATTGGATAATGACCAAGGAGGTCAAATACAGAGGACAGAATAAAGGATATGGACCTTGGAAAGTGAATTAATGAAAATATACAGGGAAGGGAAGATTAAGATCTGGGAGACTAGTAAGATCCAATTCTGTTTTATTGTCTCCAACTTTGCCTGGAAAGTAAACTGATGTTGAAGTTAAAGTTGTATTTTTAGCCTCTGATCTTTAATCACTAACAGGTGGAACTACATACACATCGGTTTACAAAGTCCATTGATCATGTGGGAGAAACAGACAAATGCAGGTTCTGTAGAACAGAACTGGAAACAGCTGCACATCTTGTTGTTAGGTGTGATACACTCATGGCGGGGGGGGGGGGGTCTGTATACAGAAAGGCACAATAATGTGGCAAGACTGTTGCATTGGGGATTGTGCAAATACTACAATACAGAACTAGCTGGGAGGCATTGAAAATATGAACCACAAAGCATTATGTAGAATGGAAAAGCTTATATCACATGGGATCACCCATTATCAACAGTTCTAAAGTAGATATGAGAAAACTCGATATAGTAGTTCATGAAAAGACGACGAAAGTAGCTTTTGTCATTGAAACTGCTACACTAAGTGACTGCAGTGTCTTATGTACAAAGGGGGCACAAAGTCATAACATACCAGGATCTGCAAGCAAAAACTAGAGCAATGTAGAAGAAAGATACCCATACAGTTCTAACAGTAGTAGGAGCAACAGTATTAATAATAAAGGACTTACAATCATACTTAAATATGCTATCAATATATGTAACTCCATATGAATTACAGAAGGAGGCAATTTTAGGCACGTCGTGTATGCTGAAAACAGAACTCTCGGCTAACATCAAAGACTGAAACAATACTAATTTCATGAACACTAATTGTGCTCTGGTTTAGGAATAGGGTACATTCCTGTCATGGTATTAGAAACTCAAAACACTTGGAGAATTTAACCCAATAGAACTGCCCTTGATAGGAGCAATTTTCATGCCTCATCACTAGGCAAGCCTAGCATTATTCAAATCCAGCCATACTTTACTAGTAAATTGCTAATTTATTTGTTTGCTTAATTGTTTATTAATTCTATGTTTGCCCATTTACAGAAAGGATCCAAGGAGCAAAGTTCCCAGTATGCATCATATTTTAGAAAGGCTTATTTCTGATAATAGATCATACCTTCTCAGTGTCTAATTAGAAAACTTTACAAAGGAATATGGAATTTATCCAATGACTTTCGTTGCATCCCATGCTCATTTTGTAGACTGGATAAGAGTACTGTTCAGACTTTGAAAGAAGAATGAAAAAAAATATAAGGTGAGATCACAGAAGAAGCTGTCAAAGGTCTTCATGTAGCTGTCAAGCTGTCCCTGGCAAAGATGTTTATATTGCAAAGAATAACTCTATATCTGTTCTACCCATCAGAGATGAAAGCAAAAATATGGAAGAAATACTCAGCATGGAATTAGAGTTTGCTCAAGTAACACGATGAGAAGTTTTTGTACCTGGAGATGAAGTTTTACACAAAACTACACTTATGGGACTAAACAGATTCCGTGCTAATTATTTAGATCTGGTACATTACCCAGTGGCCATTAATAATTCACCATTGAGGAGGTGTGTTGAGCAAACCTAGGTTGTGTGAAACTGAAAAGGAGACAGAATATTTATTGAACAGTACACAATTTTGCTACAGTTCCTGACAGAGACACCTGTCATACCAGTGGAAGCTTCAGATGAAGATTTCATATTGTGCCACCACCCCACTTAGAAATTCTACACATAAAAGGCATAGCCTTACATGCCAAAAACACTTTGTTAGATAGTAGTGAAGCCTTTATCCTAGCAATAATATACTGCCCTCTGGTGTTACTGTATGCCTGGAAATCAACCCAGACATTCATGATCTTTATACAGTATGCAATGTTTGATTATTTATTAATCTTCACCAGTGAAAATTTACAAAGTTCTAAGAGTTCCAAGCTTAATGCTGTTACAAAACAAATGTATCCTTTACTAAAAATGTTAGTTTAGCTGGTAGGTGTTGCATAAGAATACATATTTTATGTATTCATGTGGTATAAAACTAGTTTGCAAAGACCAATGAACAGATACAGTAAACTGCTCACCTCCTCTATTTTCAAATGAATTCATTATTTCATGCTAGAAACTGTTACCCAAGTCACATGATCAACAGCATAATGAATCTTAGGTCTATAACTACTTCTGGTTGTAACAGGAAAATTTAAGAAAGTGATACTGAAAATTCTATTTTACATGGTAATGGATTTCTTCAGGATAAATTCTACCAGAAGAGTGTTTTATGATATATAGAAGAAAAAATCTGGGACATAAAATATGTAGACATAAATACAGATATCATGATGCAAGTAATATACAGACAATGACACTCACATACCAGTATGGCAGTTGTAATATTTTTGGACACATACAGCAAGCAGACACCTCTTCTAGTAAAAACAGTAATAGTAGTTATCATATATGATGTTTAGTAATTGTTGGATAGCGTACCTAGTAGTAACTTTTTGTGTAGCCTTTAATATTGGACAGATGTCATTGCCATTTACATTACGGATGCATGATCAATTAAATGATATCCAATATAAGCAGATAAGCAATGCTTTATACAAACACAGTTTATGTCACAACACAGCAAAATTTGTGTTCATGAAATTTGATAAGGTATTAAATAGGACCCATGAAATTTTAGACAGGAGTGAGAAGATGTGGATTATTAACTCTAGAACTTTATCTACCCCAGGGCTTAATGACACAAACTGATTAATGGATTTTGTTGTAATTGACTTTATTATGCTGACAATAGTGAAAGAATTCATCTTTAATTTTACTAGGTACTTTTTATTTATTGACTATGATTACATGATCATTTGGTTCTTGATTTAAAGTATGGATGTATGTTGGACTTTTTACAAACTGACAAAGGTATCTTTATGCAAAACTAGTATTGTTGTACATGAGATCCTGAAAAAAGGAGTTGTGCATTCTCTAGGGAGTGCTGAAATGTGTTTGAGTAGCAGGACACAAGACTGTGTCATGCGATCAGAATAAATATTCAGTTATGATGCACTTAAAATATTACAATCACCTCCAACTAAATAATTGCATTAATGCACCTTGTCTTTATGTAAACTTGCTCTCAGTGATGAACTTTTGATAATGCTACTGATTGCCATGGAGTTTGGATTACTTATTAAAATGTTTATACCATTAAAGCAGTTGGACTGTATTTCCAAGATATAACAGGGACTTCCCAAAACCTCAATTAATCATACCCTTTCCATGTGATCAAGTTCAACTTTGATGTCACTTTTTTTCAACAGGAAATCATTACCAGTGCAGTTTCTAAGTATGCCCTAGCAACAATTTTTTGTTCCTTATATGGTTCTCTGTTCTCCATGGTGGGACACTATACAGTTTGTATATAGAAGTTTAGGGGTTGTAGGGACCTTTCCTCATATGTGGTTTGGGGGCGCTTGCTGCTTGCAAAAAAATGCTATTTTAAAAATGTTTCATCAAGATAAAAATTTCACTGAGCATTTTTGTCTGTGAATCTAGATGTTCCATTGTGCTATACCAACAAGAGTTGTTTCTCCTTGGCACAATGGTTAACTCACTCAAGCCTGAAATGCCTCTTTTGTATACTTCCGGTTTACAACCATACTGCCATATGGCATCCAGAACTTTTTTGGGTTTGGCTTCTTTAACTAAGTGACCTGCTAGCTAATGATAGGCAGAATTAGAAAGGGCAAAGAGTTATTAACAAAATGACACAACAATTGTTAGTCTAGAATGTCCTGCAGTGGAGAAATTAATCTTTGTTTGCCACTTACTATTCATATTTTCAAATTTATGTTCATATTTTCATAGCTGAGAGAGCTAAGTATTATTGAGACATATGGTGTGAAACACCAATGTGGTGGACAGGAAATTTCACTGTCAATGCTGGTTTATATCACAGTATACTGGGAATATCGGTAGATGTTTGCTAGTAATTATGAAAAGAAGCAATATTTCCATATGTACTTAATACTTCAGAAACCAAGTGTCTTATCAATTGTTTCATGACATTAAGTGAAACCTTAGATGTTACTGATAAAAACTGTCTTTGATATTTGAACTGTAAGTTGCACATCCAGAATGATTTGTTTTGCTTATTATACAATTAAGCATATTTTTTCATATTTCTGTAAATATCTCAATAAACATGCACTTAAAGAGGAATTTCTTGTCATGTGAAAGCTCTAGTTAAAAATGTTTTAGCAATATATGTCTAGGTTGAACAGTTTTCAAGATATGAGCATTTGTTTGTGAAAGTTTAACAAAATATAATTTGGGGATTGTGTGCATTATAATGTATTACAATATTTATAGAAAAGGCTATGAATGCACAAACTACTATCACTGCAATGAATACTTCTTACTGATAACATTGCTATTTGTAAAGTTTTAATAACTTTTATTGTTCACAAAATATTTACATTTGTCTTATGCTTTTTAAGTTTATTATTCAGAAAATGCCCCAGAATGCAAGATATGTATTGACTGCTAGAGGTGTGACATTCTGCAGTACATTGGTGTGAATTAGTTAGGGTCTTAACCTCAGAGATACAAGATATAGGGTTCGATTCTAATCTCTGGTTATTGGCCAGATTTATATTAGTCTGCAGACTGATAGCCTAGTATTTACCTATGTTCTTTTAGATATTCTCAAGGACTTAAAAAGTAGGCTGTGGTTAAAAGGATGGTGAGAACATTTTCATAAAAATGGTATAATTTCTTAATGCTATTAACATAGTTTAACTGATTTCAAGATTTTTCTTGTTTATAAATTTTGTTTTGATTTCAAGACTTTTCGTGTTTATAAATTTTGTTTCTCTTTTCCTTCCTTCACAAAATTTGATTCTACTCATTTCATTTTCACATAATGTATATTTCAATATAGAATATATACACAACTTGACTTTAAAAATCACATAATTTTTTTTACATAATAATGTACTTTTCATATTCTGAATAATTTTCAAATCAATGCTCTGATGTTAAATTGTTTGTTAAATAATTTGTGAATTTGATTCAGTAAAATTAACCATAATGAGAACTTACCACTTTCAGAACTATGCAGTGAAATAGAACATCAATGATCTCATGATTTAAAAAAAGTGAAAAACTTACTGAGGTTCTAAAAAGTAACAACAGTTAAAATTCCATACCGAT